>NW_027183036.1:0-162120 GCF_041146395.1 Eulemur rufifrons
AACCCTGACACTAACCTAACACCTAACCCTAACCGTAACCCCTACAGCTAACCTTAACCCTGAACCCTAAACCTAACCCTAACACTGAACCCTCACTATATCCCCAACCTCTAAGCCTAATCCTAACCGTTAACCCTCACCCTAACACTTAAACTGGACCATAACACTAAACATTAACCCTAACACTAAACTTTAACCCTAAACCTGAGCCCAACCCTTAACCCTAATCCTATCCTTTTACCCTAAACCTAACGCCTAAACCTAACCCTAACACTAACCCCAATCCTAATTCTAACCATACCCCTTCATAAAACACTAACTCCTAACCCTAACACTTACCAAAAACCCTAATCGCTAATCCCTAACACTAACGCTTAACCTTTACCGTAACCGTTAACCCTCACCCTAACCCTTAACGCCGACCCTAACCTTAACCTTTAATCTAAGCCTGACCCTTAACCCTAACAGTAAGGAAAACCCTCACGCCAACCTTATCCCTTATCCCTAACCCTAACACTACAGCTAAAAATACCACTAACCTTTGATCCTTAAACCTAACCCCTAACACTTACTTTAACCCCAAACCCTAACCCTAATCCTAAGCATTAAACCTAACCCTATCTCTTAACCCTTACTCTAACGCCTAGATCTAACCTTAAAATCTAACCTACCACCTAATCCTAACCTTAAGCCCTAATGCTAACTCTAACCCTGAACCCTAAACCTACCCGTAAACCCTTAACACTAACCCTATCCATAAACCTTAACCCTGACCCTAACCATTACCCGCACCCAAGCATTTAACCCTGACCCTAACCCTAATCCTTAACGATAAACTTAACACTAAACCCCAACCCTAAGCCCAACACTTAACCCTAATCCTAACCCTTGACCCTAAGCCTAACCCTAACCCCTAACCCTAAACCTAAGCCTAACCCCAACCTGAACCCTTAATCTTGACCCTTACCCTTAACCCTCACACTAACCCTACTCCTAATCTTTAACCATGAAGCTAACACTGAAGCCTACCCCTGTGCCAAACGCTAAACCCAAACCTTAACCCTAACCCTGAGACTTAACCGTAAACCTAACTGTAACTGTTAAACCTAACACTAACCTTTAACCCCAACCCCTAACCCAAGACCCCACCCTGACACTAATCTTCATCCCTAAACATTACCAGAATCCTACCCCTAAATCTAATTCTCAGAGTTCTTGCTTTCTCAGAGTTTAGAAAGCCTACAATCCTCCCATGCCATGAGTAAAAGGGGGCTCTGCCACTGTGTCCTGCATGAAACCCAGGAGCCCATACCCAGCGTACGATAGAGTGTGTTCCCGGCGACAATCCCATCCCCCTAACCCCCGCCCCCCGCCCAGTGCAGACAGGGCCCGTACGCTAAGTATAAACACTACCCCTAACAGATAACCCTCACCCTGAACATAACACCTAACCCTGATCCTATTGCTCACCTTAAAACATAAACCTCCCCGTAACCCTAACTTAGCCCCTTAACTTAACGTGAATGCATAACACCTTGAGAAGAAGCCCTATCCCGTAATTCTAATCCTAAACCATAGTCATAACCGTAACACCTCATCCCTAATTCTAAAACGTCAAACCTAACCTTCACCCTACCAGCAACCCTAACCCTAACCCTAACCCCTAACCCTAAGCCCTCACCCTAACCACTAATCTTCATCCCTAAACCGTGCCGTAATCCTAACCCGAAATCTAATTCTCAGACTTCTTGCTTTCTCAGAGTTTTGAAAGCCTACAATCCTACTAAGCCATGCATGAAAGCCGGCTCTGCCACAGTGTCCTGCATGAAACCCAGAGGCCTATACACTGCGTACGATAGAGTGGGTTCCCAGCGACCATCACAGACCCCTAACTTCGCCTCCTAGTGCATACAGGGCCCGTGCCCTAAGGATAAACCCTACCCCTCACCCATAACCCTAACCCAGAACATAGCACCTAACCCTGATCCTACTGCTCACCTTAACAGGTAAAGCTCACCGTAACCCTAACTTTAACCCCTTATCTTAACGTTAATGCATGACACCCTGAGAACAAGACCTATACCGTAAATCTAACCCTAACTCCTAGCCATAACCGTAACACCTAATCCCTAATTCTGAAACGCCAACCCTAACCTTAACCCTACCAACAACACTAACCCCTTACGCTAACCCTACGCCTAAAAATAACCCTAACCGTTGATCCTGAGTCATAACCCCTAACCTTAACCCTAACCCTTAACCCTAATCCCAATCCTAACCATTAAACGTAAACCCTAACTCTTAACCCTAACCCTGACCTTTACCCTAATGCCTAGAGATCTAACCCCCACGCTGACCTACAGTTAAGACTAACCCTAACCCTCTAATGCTAACCTTAAACCTGAACCATACACCTGACCCTTAACCCTAAACCTATCCCTAACCACCTAACCCTAACCCTAACTGTTAAACCTCACCCTAACCCTTAACCCTGACCCTAATCCTAAACCTGAACCCTAACCCTAAGCCTAACCCTCAACCCTAACCCTATCCCTTAACCCTAACGCTTAACCCTAACGCTAACTCCAAACCTAAACCTTACCCTGGCCCCCTAAACCAGACTTAACACCTAACCCGTAACACTAACTCTAACCCTAACCACTAATCCCTAGCACCTAACCCTGACTCCAAGCCTAACCCCTAACTCGAAACCCCTAACCCCAACCCTAACCCTAATTCTCACACTACTTCCATTCCCGAGTGAAGCAAGCCTACAATACAGCCATGCCATGTGTGAGATGAGGCTCCGCCTGAGTCCTGCATGTAGGTCTTGTCCCAGGGCCCAGGGAATGATGTTGTGCTTTCGTGATGACTCCGACCGCACCCCTCTCACCGTAGATTAACCAGGTCCTGTGCCCTTAAACTGACCGATAAATCTAAGCCCTACCACCAACCCTAACCCCTGACCCTGAACCTAAGCCCCGAGCCTAAAGCCCAACACTAACTCTAAACCCTTACCCTAAACCTAATCCTTAACCCTAATGCTAACCCCTAAACGTAACACTAACCGTGGACAGTAAACCTAACCCTAACCTCTAACACAAACCCTAACACATAACTCGAACCCTAAAGCTAACCCTAACCCTTAACCCTAAACCTAAACCCTAACCCTAACTCTTAACCTTAACCCTCACCGTTAACTCTCACGCTAACCTTTAATCCTAACCCTAATCCTAATCTTCAACCGTAAACCTAACACTTAACCCTAACCCTGTACCTAACCCTAACCCTATACCAAACCCTAACCCCTCATCTTAACCCTAACCGTAAACCTCAACCCTAAACCGAACTGTAACCGTTAAACCTAAGAGTAACCTTTAACCCTAACCCTAATCCCTAACCCTAAGCCCTCACCCTAACACTAAACTTCATCCTTAACCCTAACCAGAATCCTAACCCTAAATCTAATTCTCAGACTTCTTGCTTTCTTAGAGTTTAGAAAGCCTGCAATCCTCCCATGCCATGCGTGAAAGGAGGCTCTACCACTGTGTCCTGCATCAAACCCACGGGCGCATACCCAGAGTACGATACAGTGGGATCCTGGTGACAATCCCAGTCCCCTAACCTCCCCCCACCCCCGCCTAAGGCAGACAGGGCCCGTGCGCTAAGCATAAACAATACCTGTAACAGATATCCCTCACCGTGAACATAACACCTAACCCTGTTCCTATTTCTCCCCTTAACACGTAAACCTCACCGTGAGCCTAACTTTAACCTCTTATCCTAACGTTAGTGCATAACCCATTCCCTGAGAACAACCCCTATCCCATAATTCTAACCCTATCTCCTAGTCGTCACTGTAACACCTAATCCCTAACCCTAATTCTAAACCGCTAACTCTAACCGTAACCCTGCCTACAACCCTAACACTGACAGTAACCCTTACTTCTAACCCCAACGCTATGCCTAACAAAAACCCTTAACCCTTCACCCTAACCCCTAAGCCTTACCCTAACCCTTAACCCTAATCCTAATCCTATCCATTAAACCTAACCCTAGCTCTTAAAGCTAACCCTAAACCTTACCCTCACGACTAGACCTAACCCTGACACTAACCTAACACCTAACCCTAACCGTAACCCCTACAGCTAACCTTAACCCTGAACCCTAAACCTAACCCTAACACTGAACCCTCACTATATCCCCAACCTCTAAGCCTAATCCTAACCGTTAACCCTCACCCTAACACTTAAACTGGACCATAACACTAAACATTAACCCTAACACTAAACTTTAACCCTAAACCTGAGCCCAACCCTTAACCCTAATCCTATCCTTTTACCCTAAACCTAACGCCTAAACCTAACCCTAACACTAACCCCAATCCTAATTCTAACCATACCCCTTCATAAAACACTAACTCCTAACCCTAACACTTACCAAAAACCCTAATCGCTAATCCCTAACACTAACGCTTAACCTTTACCGTAACCGTTAACCCTCACCCTAACCCTTAACGCCGACCCTAACCTTAACCTTTAATCTAAGCCTGACCCTTAACCCTAACAGTAAGGAAAACCCTCACGCCAACCTTATCCCTTATCCCTAACCCTAACACTACAGCTAAAAATACCACTAACCTTTGATCCTTAAACCTAACCCCTAACACTTACTTTAACCCCAAACCCTAACCCTAATCCTAAGCATTAAACCTAACCCTATCTCTTAACCCTTACTCTAACGCCTAGATCTAACCCTAAAATCTAACCTACCACCTAATCCTAACCTTAAGCCCTAATGCTAACTCTAACCCTGAACCCTAAACCTACCCGTAAACCCTTAACACTAACCCTATCCATAAACCTTAACCCTGACCCTAACCATTACCCGCACCCAAGCATTTAACCCTGACCCTAACCCTAATCCTTAACGATAAACTTAACACTAAACCCCAACCCTAAGCCCAACACTTAACCCTAATCCTAACCCTTGACCCTAAGCCTAACCCTAACCCCTAACCCTAAACCTAAGCCTAACCCCAACCTGAACCCTTAATCTTGACCCTTACCCTTAACCCTCACACTAACCCTACTCCTAATCTTTAACCATGAAGCTAACACTGAAGCCTACCCCTGTGCCAAACGCTAAACCCAAACCTTAACCCTAACCCTGAGACTTAACCGTAAACCTAACTGTAACTGTTAAACCTAACACTAACCTTTAACCCCAACCCCTAACCCAAGACCCCACCCTGACACTAATCTTCATCCCTAAACATTACCAGAATCCTACCCCTAAATCTAATTCTCAGAGTTCTTGCTTTCTCAGAGTTTAGAAAGCCTACAATCCTCCCATGCCATGAGTAAAAGGGGGCTCTGCCACTGTGTCCTGCATGAAACCCAGGAGCCCATACCCAGCGTACGATAGAGTGTGTTCCCGGCGACAATCCCATCCCCCTAACCCCCGCCCCCCGCCCAGTGCAGACAGGGCCCGTACGCTAAGTATAAACACTACCCCTAACAGATAACCCTCACCCTGAACATAACACCTAACCCTGATCCTATTGCTCACCTTAAAACATAAACCTCCCCGTAACCCTAACTTAGCCCCTTAACTTAACGTGAATGCATAACACCTTGAGAAGAAGCCCTATCCCGTAATTCTAATCCTAAACCATAGTCATAACCGTAACACCTCATCCCTAATTCTAAAACGTCAAACCTAACCTTCACCCTACCAGCAACCCTAACCCTAACCCTAACCCCTAACCCTAAGCCCTCACCCTAACCACTAATCTTCATCCCTAAACCGTGCCGTAATCCTAACCCGAAATCTAATTCTCAGACTTCTTGCTTTCTCAGAGTTTTGAAAGCCTACAATCCTACTAAGCCATGCATGAAAGCCGGCTCTGCCACAGTGTCCTGCATGAAACCCAGAGGCCTATACACTGCGTACGATAGAGTGGGTTCCCAGCGACCATCACAGACCCCTAACTTCGCCTCCTAGTGCATACAGGGCCCGTGCCCTAAGGATAAACCCTACCCCTCACCCATAACCCTAACCCAGAACATAGCACCTAACCCTGATCCTACTGCTCACCTTAACAGGTAAAGCTCACCGTAACCCTAACTTTAACCCCTTATCTTAACGTTAATGCATGACACCCTGAGAACAAGACCTATACCGTAAATCTAACCCTAACTCCTAGCCATAACCGTAACACCTAATCCCTAATTCTGAAACGCCAACCCTAACCTTAACCCTACCAACAACACTAACACTAACCCTAACCCCTTACGCTAACCCTACGCCTAAAAATAACCCTAACCGTTGATCCTGAGTCATAACCCCTAACCTTAACCCTAACCCTTAACCCTAATCCCAATCCTAACCATTAAACGTAAACCCTAACTCTTAACCCTAACCCTGACCTTTACCCTAATGCCTAGAGATCTAACCCCCACGCTGACCTACAGTTAAGACTAACCCTAACCCTCTAATGCTGACCTTAAACCTGAACCATACACCTGACCCTTAACCCTAAACCTATCCCTAACCCCCTAACCCTAACCCTAACTGTTAAACCTCACCCTAACCCTTAACCCTGACCCTAATCCTAAACCTGAACCCTAACCCTAAGCCTAACCCTCAACCCTAACCCTATCCCTTAACCCTAACGCCTAACCCTAACGCTAACTCCAAACCTAAACCTTACCCTGGCCCCCTAAACCAGACTTAACACCTAACCCGTAACACTAACTCTAACCCTAACCACTAATCCCTAGCACCTAACCCTGACTCCAAGCCTAACCCCTAACTCGAAACCCCTAACCCCAACCCTAACCCTAATTCTCACACTACTTCCATTCCCGAGTGAAGCAAGCCTACAATACAGCCATGCCATGTGTGAGATGAGGCTCCGCCTGAGTCCTGCATGTAGGTCTTGTCCCAGGGCCCAGGGAATGATGTTGTGCTTTCGTGATGACTCCGACCGCACCCCTCTCACCGTAGATTAACCAGGTCCTGTGCCCTTAAACTGACCGATAAATCTAAGCCCTACCACCAACCCTAACCCCTGACCCTGAACCTAAGCCCCGAGCCTAAAGCCCAACACTAACTCTAAACCCTTACCCTAAACCTAATCCTTAACCCTAATGCTAACCCCTAAACGTAACACTAACCGTGGACAGTAAACCTAACCCTAACCTCTAACACAAACCCTAACACATAACTCGAACCCTAAAGCTAACCCTAACCCTTAACCCTAAACCTAAACCCTAACCCTAACTCTTAACCTTAACCCTCACCGTTAACTCTCACGCTAACCTTTAATCCTAACCCTAATCCTAATCTTCAACCGTAAACCTAACACTTAACCCTAACCCTGTACCTAACCCTAACCCTATACCAAACCCTAACCCCTCATCTTAACCCTAACCGTAAACCTCAACCCTAAACCGAACTGTAACCGTTAAACCTAAGAGTAACCTTTAACCCTAACCCTAATCCCTAACCCTAAGCCCTCACCCTAACACTAAACTTCATCCTTAACCCTAACCAGAATCCTAACCCTAAATCTAATTCTCAGACTTCTTGCTTTCTTAGAGTTTAGAAAGCCTGCAATCCTCCCATGCCATGCGTGAAAGGAGGCTCTACCACTGTGTCCTGCATCAAACCCACGGGCGCATACCCAGAGTACGATACAGTGGGATCCTGGTGACAATCCCAGTCCCCTAACCTCCCCCCACCCCCGCCTAAGGCAGACAGGGCCCGTGCGCTAAGCATAAACAATACCTGTAACAGATATCCCTCACCGTGAACATAACACCTAACCCTGTTCCTATTTCTCCCCTTAACACGTAAACCTCACCGTGAGCCTAACTTTAACCTCTTATCCTAACGTTAGTGCATAACCCATTCCCTGAGAACAACCCCTATCCCATAATTCTAACCCTATCTCCTAGTCGTCACTGTAACACCTAATCCCTAACCCTAATTCTAAACCGCTAACTCTAACCGTAACCCTGCCTACAACCCTAACACTGACAGTAACCCTTACTTCTAACCCCAACGCTATGCCTAACAAAAACCCTTAACCCTTCACCCTAACCCCTAAGCCTTACCCTAACCCTTAACCCTAATCCTAATCCTATCCATTAAACCTAACCCTAGCTCTTAAAGCTAACCCTAAACCTTACCCTCACGACTAGACCTAACCCTGACACTAACCTAACACCTAACCCTAACCGTAACCCCTACAGCTAACCTTAACCCTGAACCCTAAACCTAACCCTAACACTGAACCCTCACTATATCCCCAACCTCTAAGCCTAATCCTAACCGTTAACCCTCACCCTAACACTTAAACTGGACCATAACACTAAACATTAACCCTAACACTAAACTTTAACCCTAAACCTGAGCCCAACCCTTAACCCTAATCCTATCCTTTTACCCTAAACCTAACGCCTAAACCTAACCCTAACACTAACCCCAATCCTAATTCTAACCATACCCCTTCATAAAACACTAACTCCTAACCCTAACACTTACCAAAAACCCTAATCGCTAATCCCTAACACTAACGCTTAACCTTTACCGTAACCGTTAACCCTCACCCTAACCCTTAACGCCGACCCTAACCTTAACCTTTAATCTAAGCCTGACCCTTAACCCTAACAGTAAGGAAAACCCTCACGCCAACCTTATCCCTTATCCCTAACCCTAACACTACAGCTAAAAATACCACTAACCTTTGATCCTTAAACCTAACCCCTAACACTTACTTTAACCCCAAACCCTAACCCTAATCCTAAGCATTAAACCTAACCCTATCTCTTAACCCTTACTCTAACGCCTAGATCTAACCCTAAAATCTAACCTACCACCTAATCCTAACCTTAAGCCCTAATGCTAACTCTAACCCTGAACCCTAAACCTACCCGTAAACCCTTAACACTAACCCTATCCATAAACCTTAACCCTGACCCTAACCATTACCCGCACCCAAGCATTTAACCCTGACCCTAACCCTAATCCTTAACGATAAACTTAACACTAAACCCCAACCCTAAGCCCAACACTTAACCCTAATCCTAACCCTTGACCCTAAGCCTAACCCTAACCCCTAACCCTAAACCTAAGCCTAACCCCAACCTGAACCCTTAATCTTGACCCTTACCCTTAACCCTCACACTAACCCTACTCCTAATCTTTAACCATGAAGCTAACACTGAAGCCTACCCCTGTGCCAAACGCTAAACCCAAACCTTAACCCTAACCCTGAGACTTAACCGTAAACCTAACTGTAACTGTTAAACCTAACACTAACCTTTAACCCCAACCCCTAACCCAAGACCCCACCCTGACACTAATCTTCATCCCTAAACATTACCAGAATCCTACCCCTAAATCTAATTCTCAGAGTTCTTGCTTTCTCAGAGTTTAGAAAGCCTACAATCCTCCCATGCCATGAGTAAAAGGGGGCTCTGCCACTGTGTCCTGCATGAAACCCAGGAGCCCATACCCAGCGTACGATAGAGTGTGTTCCCGGCGACAATCCCATCCCCCTAACCCCCGCCCCCCGCCCAGTGCAGACAGGGCCCGTACGCTAAGTATAAACACTACCCCTAACAGATAACCCTCACCCTGAACATAACACCTAACCCTGATCCTATTGCTCACCTTAAAACATAAACCTCCCCGTAACCCTAACTTAGCCCCTTAACTTAACGTGAATGCATAACACCTTGAGAAGAAGCCCTATCCCGTAATTCTAATCCTAAACCATAGTCATAACCGTAACACCTCATCCCTAATTCTAAAACGTCAAACCTAACCTTCACCCTACCAGCAACCCTAACCCTAACCCTAACCCCTAACCCTAAGCCCTCACCCTAACCACTAATCTTCATCCCTAAACCGTGCCGTAATCCTAACCCGAAATCTAATTCTCAGACTTCTTGCTTTCTCAGAGTTTTGAAAGCCTACAATCCTACTAAGCCATGCATGAAAGCCGGCTCTGCCACAGTGTCCTGCATGAAACCCAGAGGCCTATACACTGCGTACGATAGAGTGGGTTCCCAGCGACCATCACAGACCCCTAACTTCGCCTCCTAGTGCATACAGGGCCCGTGCCCTAAGGATAAACCCTACCCCTCACCCATAACCCTAACCCAGAACATAGCACCTAACCCTGATCCTACTGCTCACCTTAACAGGTAAAGCTCACCGTAACCCTAACTTTAACCCCTTATCTTAACGTTAATGCATGACACCCTGAGAACAAGACCTATACCGTAAATCTAACCCTAACTCCTAGCCATAACCGTAACACCTAATCCCTAATTCTGAAACGCCAACCCTAACCTTAACCCTACCAACAACACTAACACTAACCCTAACCCCTTACGCTAACCCTACGCCTAAAAATAACCCTAACCGTTGATCCTGAGTCATAACCCCTAACCTTAACCCTAACCCTTAACCCTAATCCCAATCCTAACCATTAAACGTAAACCCTAACTCTTAACCCTAACCCTGACCTTTACCCTAATGCCTAGAGATCTAACCCCCACGCTGACCTACAGTTAAGACTAACCCTAACCCTCTAATGCTGACCTTAAACCTGAACCATACACCTGACCCTTAACCCTAAACCTATCCCTAACCCCCTAACCCTAACCCTAACTGTTAAACCTCACCCTAACCCTTAACCCTGACCCTAATCCTAAACCTGAACCCTAACCCTAAGCCTAACCCTCAACCCTAACCCTATCCCTTAACCCTAACGCCTAACCCTAACGCTAACTCCAAACCTAAACCTTACCCTGGCCCCCTAAACCAGACTTAACACCTAACCCGTAACACTAACTCTAACCCTAACCACTAATCCCTAGCACCTAACCCTGACTCCAAGCCTAACCCCTAACTCGAAACCCCTAACCCCAACCCTAACCCTAATTCTCACACTACTTCCATTCCCGAGTGAAGCAAGCCTACAATACAGCCATGCCATGTGTGAGATGAGGCTCCGCCTGAGTCCTGCATGTAGGTCTTGTCCCAGGGCCCAGGGAATGATGTTGTGCTTTCGTGATGACTCCGACCGCACCCCTCTCACCGTAGATTAACCAGGTCCTGTGCCCTTAAACTGACCGATAAATCTAAGCCCTACCACCAACCCTAACCCCTGACCCTGAACCTAAGCCCCGAGCCTAAAGCCCAACACTAACTCTAAACCCTTACCCTAAACCTAATCCTTAACCCTAATGCTAACCCCTAAACGTAACACTAACCGTGGACAGTAAACCTAACCCTAACCTCTAACACAAACCCTAACACATAACTCGAACCCTAAAGCTAACCCTAACCCTTAACCCTAAACCTAAACCCTAACCCTAACTCTTAACCTTAACCCTCACCGTTAACTCTCACGCTAACCTTTAATCCTAACCCTAATCCTAATCTTCAACCGTAAACCTAACACTTAACCCTAACCCTGTACCTAACCCTAACCCTATACCAAACCCTAACCCCTCATCTTAACCCTAACCGTAAACCTCAACCCTAAACCGAACTGTAACCGTTAAACCTAAGAGTAACCTTTAACCCTAACCCTAATCCCTAACCCTAAGCCCTCACCCTAACACTAAACTTCATCCTTAACCCTAACCAGAATCCTAACCCTAAATCTAATTCTCAGACTTCTTGCTTTCTTAGAGTTTAGAAAGCCTGCAATCCTCCCATGCCATGCGTGAAAGGAGGCTCTACCACTGTGTCCTGCATCAAACCCACGGGCGCATACCCAGAGTACGATACAGTGGGATCCTGGTGACAATCCCAGTCCCCTAACCTCCCCCCACCCCCGCCTAAGGCAGACAGGGCCCGTGCGCTAAGCATAAACAATACCTGTAACAGATATCCCTCACCGTGAACATAACACCTAACCCTGTTCCTATTTCTCCCCTTAACACGTAAACCTCACCGTGAGCCTAACTTTAACCTCTTATCCTAACGTTAGTGCATAACCCATTCCCTGAGAACAACCCCTATCCCATAATTCTAACCCTATCTCCTAGTCGTCACTGTAACACCTAATCCCTAACCCTAATTCTAAACCGCTAACTCTAACCGTAACCCTGCCTACAACCCTAACACTGACAGTAACCCTTACTTCTAACCCCAACGCTATGCCTAACAAAAACCCTTAACCCTTCACCCTAACCCCTAAGCCTTACCCTAACCCTTAACCCTAATCCTAATCCTATCCATTAAACCTAACCCTAGCTCTTAAAGCTAACCCTAAACCTTACCCTCACGACTAGACCTAACCCTGACACTAACCTAACACCTAACCCTAACCATAACCCCTACAGCTAACCTTAACCCTGAACCCTAAACCTAACCCTAACACTGAACCCTCACTATATCCCCAACCTCTAAGCCTAATCCTAACCGTTAACCCTCACCCTAACACTTAAACTGGACCATAACACTAAACATTAACCCTAACACTAAACTTTAACCCTAAACCTGAGCCCAACCCTTAACCCTAATCCTATCCTTTTACCCTAAACCTAACGCCTAAACCTAACCCTAACACTAACCCCAATCCTAATTCTAACCATACCCCTTCATAAAACACTAACTCCTAACCCTAACACTTACCAAAAACCCTAATCGCTAATCCCTAACACTAACGCTTAACCTTTACCGTAACCGTTAACCCTCACCCTAACCCTTAACGCCGACCCTAACCTTAACCTTTAATCTAAGCCTGACCCTTAACCCTAACAGTAAGGAAAACCCTCACGCCAACCTTATCCCTTATCCCTAACCCTAACACTACAGCTAAAAATACCACTAACCTTTGATCCTTAAACCTAACCCCTAACACTTACTTTAACCCCAAACCCTAACCCTAATCCTAAGCATTAAACCTAACCCTATCTCTTAACCCTTACTCTAACGCCTAGATCTAACCCTAAAATCTAACCTACCACCTAATCCTAACCTTAAGCCCTAATGCTAACTCTAACCCTGAACCCTAAACCTACCCGTAAACCCTTAACACTAACCCTATCCATAAACCTTAACCCTGACCCTAACCATTACCCGCACCCAAGCATTTAACCCTGACCCTAACCCTAATCCTTAACGATAAACTTAACACTAAACCCCAACCCTAAGCCCAACACTTAACCCTAATCCTAACCCTTGACCCTAAGCCTAACCCTAACCCCTAACCCTAAACCTAAGCCTAACCCCAACCTGAACCCTTAATCTTGACCCTTACCCTTAACCCTCACACTAACCCTACTCCTAATCTTTAACCATGAAGCTAACACTGAAGCCTACCCCTGTGCCAAACGCTAAACCCAAACCTTAACCCTAACCCTGAGACTTAACCGTAAACCTAACTGTAACTGTTAAACCTAACACTAACCTTTAACCCCAACCCCTAACCCAAGACCCCACCCTGACACTAATCTTCATCCCTAAACATTACCAGAATCCTACCCCTAAATCTAATTCTCAGAGTTCTTGCTTTCTCAGAGTTTAGAAAGCCTACAATCCTCCCATGCCATGAGTAAAAGGGGGCTCTGCCACTGTGTCCTGCATGAAACCCAGGAGCCCATACCCAGCGTACGATAGAGTGTGTTCCCGGCGACAATCCCATCCCCCTAACCCCCGCCCCCCGCCCAGTGCAGACAGGGCCCGTACGCTAAGTATAAACACTACCCCTAACAGATAACCCTCACCCTGAACATAACACCTAACCCTGATCCTATTGCTCACCTTAAAACATAAACCTCCCCGTAACCCTAACTTAGCCCCTTAACTTAACGTGAATGCATAACACCTTGAGAAGAAGCCCTATCCCGTAATTCTAATCCTAAACCATAGTCATAACCGTAACACCTCATCCCTAATTCTAAAACGTCAAACCTAACCTTCACCCTACCAGCAACCCTAACCCTAACCCTAACCCCTAACCCTAAGCCCTCACCCTAACCACTAATCTTCATCCCTAAACCGTGCCGTAATCCTAACCCGAAATCTAATTCTCAGACTTCTTGCTTTCTCAGAGTTTTGAAAGCCTACAATCCTACTAAGCCATGCATGAAAGCCGGCTCTGCCACAGTGTCCTGCATGAAACCCAGAGGCCTATACACTGCGTACGATAGAGTGGGTTCCCAGCGACCATCACAGACCCCTAACTTCGCCTCCTAGTGCATACAGGGCCCGTGCCCTAAGGATAAACCCTACCCCTCACCCATAACCCTAACCCAGAACATAGCACCTAACCCTGATCCTACTGCTCACCTTAACAGGTAAAGCTCACCGTAACCCTAACTTTAACCCCTTATCTTAACGTTAATGCATGACACCCTGAGAACAAGACCTATACCGTAAATCTAACCCTAACTCCTAGCCATAACCGTAACACCTAATCCCTAATTCTGAAACGCCAACCCTAACCTTGACCCTACCAACAACACTAACACTAACCCTAACCCCTTACGCTAACCCTACGCCTAAAAATAACCCTAACCGTTGATCCTGAGTCATAACCCCTAACCTTAACCCTAACCCTTAACCCTAATCCCAATCCTAACCATTAAACGTAAACCCTAACTCTTAACCCTAACCCTGACCTTTACCCTAATGCCTAGAGATCTAACCCCCACGCTGACCTACAGTTAAGACTAACCCTAACCCTCTAATGCTGACCTTAAACCTGAACCATACACCTGACCCTTAACCCTAAACCTATCCCTAACCCCCTAACCCTAACCCTAACTGTTAAACCTCACCCTAACCCTTAACCCTGACCCTAATCCTAAACCTGAACCCTAACCCTAAGCCTAACCCTCAACCCTAACCCTATCCCTTAACCCTAACGCCTAACCCTAACGCTAACTCCAAACCTAAACCTTACCCTGGCCCCCTAAACCAGACTTAACACCTAACCCGTAACACTAACTCTAACCCTAACCACTAATCCCTAGCACCTAACCCTGACTCCAAGCCTAACCCCTAACTCGAAACCCCTAACCCCAACCCTAACCCTAATTCTCACACTACTTCCATTCCCGAGTGAAGCAAGCCTACAATACAGCCATGCCATGTGTGAGATGAGGCTCCGCCTGAGTCCTGCATGTAGGTCTTGTCCCAGGGCCCAGGGAATGATGTTGTGCTTTCGTGATGACTCCGACCGCACCCCTCTCACCGTAGATTAACCAGGTCCTGTGCCCTTAAACTGACCGATAAATCTAAGCCCTACCACCAACCCTAACCCCTGACCCTGAACCTAAGCCCCGAGCCTAAAGCCCAACACTAACTCTAAACCCTTACCCTAAACCTAATCCTTAACCCTAATGCTAACCCCTAAACGTAACACTAACCGTGGACAGTAAACCTAACCCTAACCTCTAACACAAACCCTAACACATAACTCGAACCCTAAAGCTAACCCTAACCCTTAACCCTAAACCTAAACCCTAACCCTAACTCTTAACCTTAACCCTCACCGTTAACTCTCACGCTAACCTTTAATCCTAACCCTAATCCTAATCTTCAACCGTAAACCTAACACTTAACCCTAACCCTGTACCTAACCCTAACCCTATACCAAACCCTAACCCCTCATCTTAACCCTAACCGTAAACCTCAACCCTAAACCGAACTGTAACCGTTAAACCTAAGAGTAACCTTTAACCCTAACCCTAATCCCTAACCCTAAGCCCTCACCCTAACACTAAACTTCATCCTTAACCCTAACCAGAATCCTAACCCTAAATCTAATTCTCAGACTTCTTGCTTTCTTAGAGTTTAGAAAGCCTGCAATCCTCCCATGCCATGCGTGAAAGGAGGCTCTACCACTGTGTCCTGCATCAAACCCACGGGCGCATACCCAGAGTACGATACAGTGGGATCCTGGTGACAATCCCAGTCCCCTAACCTCCCCCCACCCCCGCCTAAGGCAGACAGGGCCCGTGCGCTAAGCATAAACAATACCTGTAACAGATATCCCTCACCGTGAACATAACACCTAACCCTGTTCCTATTTCTCCCCTTAACACGTAAACCTCACCGTGAGCCTAACTTTAACCTCTTATCCTAACGTTAGTGCATAACCCATTCCCTGAGAACAACCCCTATCCCATAATTCTAACCCTATCTCCTAGTCGTCACTGTAACACCTAATCCCTAACCCTAATTCTAAACCGCTAACTCTAACCGTAACCCTGCCTACAACCCTAACACTGACAGTAACCCTTACTTCTAACCCCAACGCTATGCCTAACAAAAACCCTTAACCCTTCACCCTAACCCCTAAGCCTTACCCTAACCCTTAACCCTAATCCTAATCCTATCCATTAAACCTAACCCTAGCTCTTAAAGCTAACCCTAAACCTTACCCTCACGACTAGACCTAACCCTGACACTAACCTAACACCTAACCCTAACCATAACCCCTACAGCTAACCTTAACCCTGAACCCTAAACCTAACCCTAACACTGAACCCTCACTATATCCCCAACCTCTAAGCCTAATCCTAACCGTTAACCCTCACCCTAACACTTAAACTGGACCATAACACTAAACATTAACCCTAACACTAAACTTTAACCCTAAACCTGAGCCCAACCCTTAACCCTAATCCTATCCTTTTACCCTAAACCTAACGCCTAAACCTAACCCTAACACTAACCCCAATCCTAATTCTAACCATACCCCTTCATAAAACACTAACTCCTAACCCTAACACTTACCAAAAACCCTAATCGCTAATCCCTAACACTAACGCTTAACCTTTACCGTAACCGTTAACCCTCACCCTAACCCTTAACGCCGACCCTAACCTTAACCTTTAATCTAAGCCTGACCCTTAACCCTAACAGTAAGGAAAACCCTCACGCCAACCTTATCCCTTATCCCTAACCCTAACACTACAGCTAAAAATACCACTAACCTTTGATCCTTAAACCTAACCCCTAACACTTACTTTAACCCCAAACCCTAACCCTAATCCTAAGCATTAAACCTAACCCTATCTCTTAACCCTTACTCTAACGCCTAGATCTAACCCTAAAATCTAACCTACCACCTAATCCTAACCTTAAGCCCTAATGCTAACTCTAACCCTGAACCCTAAACCTACCCGTAAACCCTTAACACTAACCCTATCCATAAACCTTAACCCTGACCCTAACCATTACCCGCACCCAAGCATTTAACCCTGACCCTAACCCTAATCCTTAACGATAAACTTAACACTAAACCCCAACCCTAAGCCCAACACTTAACCCTAATCCTAACCCTTGACCCTAAGCCTAACCCTAACCCCTAACCCTAAACCTAAGCCTAACCCCAACCTGAACCCTTAATCTTGACCCTTACCCTTAACCCTCACACTAACCCTACTCCTAATCTTTAACCATGAAGCTAACACTGAAGCCTACCCCTGTGCCAAACGCTAAACCCAAACCTTAACCCTAACCCTGAGACTTAACCGTAAACCTAACTGTAACTGTTAAACCTAACACTAACCTTTAACCCCAACCCCTAACCCAAGACCCCACCCTGACACTAATCTTCATCCCTAAACATTACCAGAATCCTACCCCTAAATCTAATTCTCAGAGTTCTTGCTTTCTCAGAGTTTAGAAAGCCTACAATCCTCCCATGCCATGAGTAAAAGGGGGCTCTGCCACTGTGTCCTGCATGAAACCCAGGAGCCCATACCCAGCGTACGATAGAGTGTGTTCCCGGCGACAATCCCATCCCCCTAACCCCCGCCCCCCGCCCAGTGCAGACAGGGCCCGTACGCTAAGTATAAACACTACCCCTAACAGATAACCCTCACCCTGAACATAACACCTAACCCTGATCCTATTGCTCACCTTAAAACATAAACCTCCCCGTAACCCTAACTTAGCCCCTTAACTTAACGTGAATGCATAACACCTTGAGAAGAAGCCCTATCCCGTAATTCTAATCCTAAACCATAGTCATAACCGTAACACCTCATCCCTAATTCTAAAACGTCAAACCTAACCTTCACCCTACCAGCAACCCTAACCCTAACCCTAACCCCTAACCCTAAGCCCTCACCCTAACCACTAATCTTCATCCCTAAACCGTGCCGTAATCCTAACCCGAAATCTAATTCTCAGACTTCTTGCTTTCTCAGAGTTTTGAAAGCCTACAATCCTACTAAGCCATGCATGAAAGCCGGCTCTGCCACAGTGTCCTGCATGAAACCCAGAGGCCTATACACTGCGTACGATAGAGTGGGTTCCCAGCGACCATCACAGACCCCTAACTTCGCCTCCTAGTGCATACAGGGCCCGTGCCCTAAGGATAAACCCTACCCCTCACCCATAACCCTAACCCAGAACATAGCACCTAACCCTGATCCTACTGCTCACCTTAACAGGTAAAGCTCACCGTAACCCTAACTTTAACCCCTTATCTTAACGTTAATGCATGACACCCTGAGAACAAGACCTATACCGTAAATCTAACCCTAACTCCTAGCCATAACCGTAACACCTAATCCCTAATTCTGAAACGCCAACCCTAACCTTGACCCTACCAACAACACTAACACTAACCCTAACCCCTTACGCTAACCCTACGCCTAAAAATAACCCTAACCGTTGATCCTGAGTCATAACCCCTAACCTTAACCCTAACCCTTAACCCTAATCCCAATCCTAACCATTAAACGTAAACCCTAACTCTTAACCCTAACCCTGACCTTTACCCTAATGCCTAGAGATCTAACCCCCACGCTGACCTACAGTTAAGACTAACCCTAACCCTCTAATGCTGACCTTAAACCTGAACCATACACCTGACCCTTAACCCTAAACCTATCCCTAACCCCCTAACCCTAACCCTAACTGTTAAACCTCACCCTAACCCTTAACCCTGATCCTAATCCTAAACCTGAACCCTAACCCTAAGCCTAACCCTCAACCCTAACCCTATCCCTTAACCCTAACGCCTAACCCTAACGCTAACTCCAAACCTAAACCTTACCCTGGCCCCCTAAACCAGACTTAACACCTAACCCGTAACACTAACTCTAACCCTAACCACTAATCCCTAGCACCTAACCCTGACTCCAAGCCTAACCCCTAACTCGAAACCCCTAACCCCAACCCTAACCCTAATTCTCACACTACTTCCATTCCCGAGTGAAGCAAGCCTACAATACAGCCATGCCATGTGTGAGATGAGGCTCCGCCTGAGTCCTGCATGTAGGTCTTGTCCCAGGGCCCAGGGAATGATGTTGTGCTTTCGTGATGACTCCGACCGCACCCCTCTCACCGTAGATTAACCAGGTCCTGTGCCCTTAAACTGACCGATAAATCTAAGCCCTACCACCAACCCTAACCCCTGACCCTGAACCTAAGCCCCGAGCCTAAAGCCCAACACTAACTCTAAACCCTTACCCTAAACCTAATCCTTAACCCTAATGCTAACCCCTAAACGTAACACTAACCGTGGACAGTAAACCTAACCCTAACCTCTAACACAAACCCTAACACATAACTCGAACCCTAAAGCTAACCCTAACCCTTAACCCTAAACCTAAACCCTAACCCTAACTCTTAACCTTAACCCTCACCGTTAACTCTCACGCTAACCTTTAATCCTAACCCTAATCCTAATCTTCAACCGTAAACCTAACACTTAACCCTAACCCTGTACCTAACCCTAACCCTATACCAAACCCTAACCCCTCATCTTAACCCTAACCGTAAACCTCAACCCTAAACCGAACTGTAACCGTTAAACCTAAGAGTAACCTTTAACCCTAACCCTAATCCCTAACCCTAAGCCCTCACCCTAACACTAAACTTCATCCTTAACCCTAACCAGAATCCTAACCCTAAATCTAATTCTCAGACTTCTTGCTTTCTTAGAGTTTAGAAAGCCTGCAATCCTCCCATGCCATGCGTGAAAGGAGGCTCTACCACTGTGTCCTGCATCAAACCCACGGGCGCATACCCAGAGTACGATACAGTGGGATCCTGGTGACAATCCCAGTCCCCTAACCTCCCCCCACCCCCGCCTAAGGCAGACAGGGCCCGTGCGCTAAGCATAAACAATACCTGTAACAGATATCCCTCACCGTGAACATAACACCTAACCCTGTTCCTATTTCTCCCCTTAACACGTAAACCTCACCGTGAGCCTAACTTTAACCTCTTATCCTAACGTTAGTGCATAACCCATTCCCTGAGAACAACCCCTATCCCATAATTCTAACCCTATCTCCTAGTCGTCACTGTAACACCTAATCCCTAACCCTAATTCTAAACCGCTAACTCTAACCGTAACCCTGCCTACAACCCTAACACTGACAGTAACCCTTACTTCTAACCCCAACGCTATGCCTAACAAAAACCCTTAACCCTTCACCCTAACCCCTAAGCCTTACCCTAACCCTTAACCCTAATCCTAATCCTATCCATTAAACCTAACCCTAGCTCTTAAAGCTAACCCTAAACCTTACCCTCACGACTAGACCTAACCCTGACACTAACCTAACACCTAACCCTAACCATAACCCCTACAGCTAACCTTAACCCTGAACCCTAAACCTAACCCTAACACTGAACCCTCACTATATCCCCAACCTCTAAGCCTAATCCTAACCGTTAACCCTCACCCTAACACTTAAACTGGACCATAACACTAAACATTAACCCTAACACTAAACTTTAACCCTAAACCTGAGCCCAACCCTTAACCCTAATCCTATCCTTTTACCCTAAACCTAACGCCTAAACCTAACCCTAACACTAACCCCAATCCTAATTCTAACCATACCCCTTCATAAAACACTAACTCCTAACCCTAACACTTACCAAAAACCCTAATCGCTAATCCCTAACACTAACGCTTAACCTTTACCGTAACCGTTAACCCTCACCCTAACCCTTAACGCCGACCCTAACCTTAACCTTTAATCTAAGCCTGACCCTTAACCCTAACAGTAAGGAAAACCCTCACGCCAACCTTATCCCTTATCCCTAACCCTAACACTACAGCTAAAAATACCACTAACCTTTGATCCTTAAACCTAACCCCTAACACTTACTTTAACCCCAAACCCTAACCCTAATCCTAAGCATTAAACCTAACCCTATCTCTTAACCCTTACTCTAACGCCTAGATCTAACCCTAAAATCTAACCTACCACCTAATCCTAACCTTAAGCCCTAATGCTAACTCTAACCCTGAACCCTAAACCTACCCGTAAACCCTTAACACTAACCCTATCCATAAACCTTAACCCTGACCCTAACCATTACCCGCACCCAAGCATTTAACCCTGACCCTAACCCTAATCCTTAACGATAAACTTAACACTAAACCCCAACCCTAAGCCCAACACTTAACCCTAATCCTAACCCTTGACCCTAAGCCTAACCCTAACCCCTAACCCTAAACCTAAGCCTAACCCCAACCTGAACCCTTAATCTTGACCCTTACCCTTAACCCTCACACTAACCCTACTCCTAATCTTTAACCATGAAGCTAACACTGAAGCCTACCCCTGTGCCAAACGCTAAACCCAAACCTTAACCCTAACCCTGAGACTTAACCGTAAACCTAACTGTAACTGTTAAACCTAACACTAACCTTTAACCCCAACCCCTAACCCAAGACCCCACCCTGACACTAATCTTCATCCCTAAACATTACCAGAATCCTACCCCTAAATCTAATTCTCAGAGTTCTTGCTTTCTCAGAGTTTAGAAAGCCTACAATCCTCCCATGCCATGAGTAAAAGGGGGCTCTGCCACTGTGTCCTGCATGAAACCCAGGAGCCCATACCCAGCGTACGATAGAGTGTGTTCCCGGCGACAATCCCATCCCCCTAACCCCCGCCCCCCGCCCAGTGCAGACAGGGCCCGTACGCTAAGTATAAACACTACCCCTAACAGATAACCCTCACCCTGAACATAACACCTAACCCTGATCCTATTGCTCACCTTAAAACATAAACCTCCCCGTAACCCTAACTTAGCCCCTTAACTTAACGTGAATGCATAACACCTTGAGAAGAAGCCCTATCCCGTAATTCTAATCCTAAACCATAGTCATAACCGTAACACCTCATCCCTAATTCTAAAACGTCAAACCTAACCTTCACCCTACCAGCAACCCTAACCCTAACCCTAACCCCTAACCCTAAGCCCTCACCCTAACCACTAATCTTCATCCCTAAACCGTGCCGTAATCCTAACCCGAAATCTAATTCTCAGACTTCTTGCTTTCTCAGAGTTTTGAAAGCCTACAATCCTACTAAGCCATGCATGAAAGCCGGCTCTGCCACAGTGTCCTGCATGAAACCCAGAGGCCTATACACTGCGTACGATAGAGTGGGTTCCCAGCGACCATCACAGACCCCTAACTTCGCCTCCTAGTGCATACAGGGCCCGTGCCCTAAGGATAAACCCTACCCCTCACCCATAACCCTAACCCAGAACATAGCACCTAACCCTGATCCTACTGCTCACCTTAACAGGTAAAGCTCACCGTAACCCTAACTTTAACCCCTTATCTTAACGTTAATGCATGACACCCTGAGAACAAGACCTATACCGTAAATCTAACCCTAACTCCTAGCCATAACCGTAACACCTAATCCCTAATTCTGAAACGCCAACCCTAACCTTAACCCTACCAACAACACTAACACTAACCCTAACCCCTTACGCTAACCCTACGCCTAAAAATAACCCTAACCGTTGATCCTGAGTCATAACCCCTAACCTTAACCCTAACCCTTAACCCTAATCCCAATCCTAACCATTAAACGTAAACCCTAACTCTTAACCCTAACCCTGACCTTTACCCTAATGCCTAGAGATCTAACCCCCACGCTGACCTACAGTTAAGACTAACCCTAACCCTCTAATGCTGACCTTAAACCTGAACCATACACCTGACCCTTAACCCTAAACCTATCCCTAACCCCCTAACCCTAACCCTAACTGTTAAACCTCACCCTAACCCTTAACCCTGACCCTAATCCTAAACCTGAACCCTAACCCTAAGCCTAACCCTCAACCCTAACCCTATCCCTTAACCCTAACGCCTAACCCTAACGCTAACTCCAAACCTAAACCTTACCCTGGCCCCCTAAACCAGACTTAACACCTAACCCGTAACACTAACTCTAACCCTAACCACTAATCCCTAGCACCTAACCCTGACTCCAAGCCTAACCCCTAACTCGAAACCCCTAACCCCAACCCTAACCCTAATTCTCACACTACTTCCATTCCCGAGTGAAGCAAGCCTACAATACAGCCATGCCATGTGTGAGATGAGGCTCCGCCTGAGTCCTGCATGTAGGTCTTGTCCCAGGGCCCAGGGAATGATGTTGTGCTTTCGTGATGACTCCGACCGCACCCCTCTCACCGTAGATTAACCAGGTCCTGTGCCCTTAAACTGACCGATAAATCTAAGCCCTACCACCAACCCTAACCCCTGACCCTGAACCTAAGCCCCGAGCCTAAAGCCCAACACTAACTCTAAACCCTTACCCTAAACCTAATCCTTAACCCTAATGCTAACCCCTAAACGTAACACTAACCGTGGACAGTAAACCTAACCCTAACCTCTAACACAAACCCTAACACATAACTCGAACCCTAAAGCTAACCCTAACCCTTAACCCTAAACCTAAACCCTAACCCTAACTCTTAACCTTAACCCTAACCATTAACTCTCACGCTAACCTTTAATCCTAACCCTAATCCTAATCTTCAACCGTAAACCTAACACTTAACCCTAACCCTGTACCTAACCCTAACCCTATACCAAACCCTAACCCCTCATCTTAACCCTAACCGTAAACCTCAACCCTAAACCGAACTGTAACCGTTAAACCTAAGAGTAACCTTTAACCCTAACCCTAATCCCTAACCCTAAGCCCTCACCCTAACACTAAACTTCATCCTTAACCCTAACCAGAATCCTAACCCTAAATCTAATTCTCAGACTTCTTGCTTTCTTAGAGTTTAGAAAGCCTGCAATCCTCCCATGCCATGCGTGAAAGGAGGCTCTACCACTGTGTCCTGCATCAAACCCACGGGCGCATACCCAGAGTACGATACAGTGGGATCCTGGTGACAATCCCAGTCCCCTAACCTCCCCCCACCCCCGCCTAAGGCAGACAGGGCCCGTGCGCTAAGCATAAACAATACCTGTAACAGATATCCCTCACCGTGAACATAACACCTAACCCTGTTCCTATTTCTCCCCTTAACACGTAAACCTCACCGTGAGCCTAACTTTAACCTCTTATCCTAACGTTAGTGCATAACCCATTCCCTGAGAACAACCCCTATCCCATAATTCTAACCCTATCTCCTAGTCGTCACTGTAACACCTAATCCCTAACCCTAATTCTAAACCGCTAACTCTAACCGTAACCCTGCCTACAACCCTAACACTGACAGTAACCCTTACTTCTAACCCCAACGCTATGCCTAACAAAAACCCTTAACCCTTCACCCTAACCCCTAAGCCTTACCCTAACCCTTAACCCTAATCCTAATCCTATCCATTAAACCTAACCCTAGCTCTTAAAGCTAACCCTAAACCTTACCCTCACGACTAGACCTAACCCTGACACTAACCTAACACCTAACCCTAACCGTAACCCCTACAGCTAACCTTAACCCTGAACCCTAAACCTAACCCTAACACTGAACCCTCACTATATCCCCAACCTCTAAGCCTAATCCTAACCGTTAACCCTCACCCTAACACTTAAACTGGACCATAACACTAAACATTAACCCTAACACTAAACTTTAACCCTAAACCTGAGCCCAACCCTTAACCCTAATCCTATCCTTTTACCCTAAACCTAACGCCTAAACCTAACCCTAACACTAACCCCAATCCTAATTCTAACCATACCCCTTCATAAAACACTAACTCCTAACCCTAACACTTACCAAAAACCCTAATCGCTAATCCCTAACACTAACGCTTAACCTTTACCGTAACCGTTAACCCTCACCCTAACCCTTAACGCCGACCCTAACCTTAACCTTTAATCTAAGCCTGACCCTTAACCCTAACAGTAAGGAAAACCCTCACGCCAACCTTATCCCTTATCCCTAACCCTAACACTACAGCTAAAAATACCACTAACCTTTGATCCTTAAACCTAACCCCTAACACTTACTTTAACCCCAAACCCTAACCCTAATCCTAAGCATTAAACCTAACCCTATCTCTTAACCCTTACTCTAACGCCTAGATCTAACCCTAAAATCTAACCTACCACCTAATCCTAACCTTAAGCCCTAATGCTAACTCTAACCCTGAACCCTAAACCTACCCGTAAACCCTTAACACTAACCCTATCCATAAACCTTAACCCTGACCCTAACCATTACCCGCACCCAAGCATTTAACCCTGACCCTAACCCTAATCCTTAACGATAAACTTAACACTAAACCCCAACCCTAAGCCCAACACTTAACCCTAATCCTAACCCTTGACCCTAAGCCTAACCCTAACCCCTAACCCTAAACCTAAGCCTAACCCCAACCTGAACCCTTAATCTTGACCCTTACCCTTAACCCTCACACTAACCCTACTCCTAATCTTTAACCATGAAGCTAACACTGAAGCCTACCCCTGTGCCAAACGCTAAACCCAAACCTTAACCCTAACCCTGAGACTTAACCGTAAACCTAACTGTAACTGTTAAACCTAACACTAACCTTTAACCCCAACCCCTAACCCAAGACCCCACCCTGACACTAATCTTCATCCCTAAACATTACCAGAATCCTACCCCTAAATCTAATTCTCAGAGTTCTTGCTTTCTCAGAGTTTAGAAAGCCTACAATCCTCCCATGCCATGAGTAAAAGGGGGCTCTGCCACTGTGTCCTGCATGAAACCCAGGAGCCCATACCCAGCGTACGATAGAGTGTGTTCCCGGCGACAATCCCATCCCCCTAACCCCCGCCCCCCGCCCAGTGCAGACAGGGCCCGTACGCTAAGTATAAACACTACCCCTAACAGATAACCCTCACCCTGAACATAACACCTAACCCTGATCCTATTGCTCACCTTAAAACATAAACCTCCCCGTAACCCTAACTTAGCCCCTTAACTTAACGTGAATGCATAACACCTTGAGAAGAAGCCCTATCCCGTAATTCTAATCCTAAACCATAGTCATAACCGTAACACCTCATCCCTAATTCTAAAACGTCAAACCTAACCTTCACCCTACCAGCAACCCTAACCCTAACCCTAACCCCTAACCCTAAGCCCTCACCCTAACCACTAATCTTCATCCCTAAACCGTGCCGTAATCCTAACCCGAAATCTAATTCTCAGACTTCTTGCTTTCTCAGAGTTTTGAAAGCCTACAATCCTACTAAGCCATGCATGAAAGCCGGCTCTGCCACAGTGTCCTGCATGAAACCCAGAGGCCTATACACTGCGTACGATAGAGTGGGTTCCCAGCGACCATCACAGACCCCTAACTTCGCCTCCTAGTGCATACAGGGCCCGTGCCCTAAGGATAAACCCTACCCCTCACCCATAACCCTAACCCAGAACATAGCACCTAACCCTGATCCTACTGCTCACCTTAACAGGTAAAGCTCACCGTAACCCTAACTTTAACCCCTTATCTTAACGTTAATGCATGACACCCTGAGAACAAGACCTATACCGTAAATCTAACCCTAACTCCTAGCCATAACCGTAACACCTAATCCCTAATTCTGAAACGCCAACCCTAACCTTAACCCTACCAACAACACTAACACTAACCCTAACCCCTTACGCTAACCCTACGCCTAAAAATAACCCTAACCGTTGATCCTGAGTCATAACCCCTAACCTTAACCCTAACCCTTAACCCTAATCCCAATCCTAGCCATTAAACGTAAACCCTAACTCTTAACCCTAACCCTGACCTTTACCCTAATGCCTAGAGATCTAACCCCCACGCTGACCTACAGTTAAGACTAACCCTAACCCTCTAATGCTGACCTTAAACCTGAACCATACACCTGACCCTTAACCCTAAACCTATCCCTAACCCCCTAACCCTAACCCTAACTGTTAAACCTCACCCTAACCCTTAACCCTGACCCTAATCCTAAACCTGAACCCTAACCCTAAGCCTAACCCTCAACCCTAACCCTATCCCTTAACCCTAACGCCTAACCCTAACGCTAACTCCAAACCTAAACCTTACCCTGGCCCCCTAAACCAGACTTAACACCTAACCCGTAACACTAACTCTAACCCTAACCACTAATCCCTAGCACCTAACCCTGACTCCAAGCCTAACCCCTAACTCGAAACCCCTAACCCCAACCCTAACCCTAATTCTCACACTACTTCCATTCCCGAGTGAAGCAAGCCTACAATACAGCCATGCCATGTGTGAGATGAGGCTCCGCCTGAGTCCTGCATGTAGGTCTTGTCCCAGGGCCCAGGGAATGATGTTGTGCTTTCGTGATGACTCCGACCGCACCCCTCTCACCGTAGATTAACCAGGTCCTGTGCCCTTAAACTGACCGATAAATCTAAGCCCTACCACCAACCCTAACCCCTGACCCTGAACCTAAGCCCCGAGCCTAAAGCCCAACACTAACTCTAAACCCTTACCCTAAACCTAATCCTTAACCCTAATGCTAACCCCTAAACGTAACACTAACCGTGGACAGTAAACCTAACCCTAACCTCTAACACAAACCCTAACACATAACTCGAACCCTAAAGCTAACCCTAACCCTTAACCCTAAACCTAAACCCTAACCCTAACTCTTAACCTTAACCCTCACCGTTAACTCTCACGCTAACCTTTAATCCTAACCCTAATCCTAATCTTCAACCGTAAACCTAACACTTAACCCTAACCCTGTACCTAACCCTAACCCTATACCAAACCCTAACCCCTCATCTTAACCCTAACCGTAAACCTCAACCCTAAACCGAACTGTAACCGTTAAACCTAAGAGTAACCTTTAACCCTAACCCTAATCCCTAACCCTAAGCCCTCACCCTAACACTAAACTTCATCCTTAACCCTAACCAGAATCCTAACCCTAAATCTAATTCTCAGACTTCTTGCTTTCTTAGAGTTTAGAAAGCCTGCAATCCTCCCATGCCATGCGTGAAAGGAGGCTCTACCACTGTGTCCTGCATCAAACCCACGGGCGCATACCCAGAGTACGATACAGTGGGATCCTGGTGACAATCCCAGTCCCCTAACCTCCCCCCACCCCCGCCTAAGGCAGACAGGGCCCGTGCGCTAAGCATAAACAATACCTGTAACAGATATCCCTCACCGTGAACATAACACCTAACCCTGTTCCTATTTCTCCCCTTAACACGTAAACCTCACCGTGAGCCTAACTTTAACCTCTTATCCTAACGTTAGTGCATAACCCATTCCCTGAGAACAACCCCTATCCCATAATTCTAACCCTATCTCCTAGTCGTCACTGTAACACCTAATCCCTAACCCTAATTCTAAACCGCTAACTCTAACCGTAACCCTGCCTACAACCCTAACACTGACAGTAACCCTTACTTCTAACCCCAACGCTATGCCTAACAAAAACCCTTAACCCTTCACCCTAACCCCTAAGCCTTACCCTAACCCTTAACCCTAATCCTAATCCTATCCATTAAACCTAACCCTAGCTCTTAAAGCTAACCCTAAACCTTACCCTCACGACTAGACCTAACCCTGACACTAACCTAACACCTAACCCTAACCGTAACCCCTACAGCTAACCTTAACCCTGAACCCTAAACCTAACCCTAACACTGAACCCTCACTATATCCCCAACCTCTAAGCCTAATCCTAACCGTTAACCCTCACCCTAACACTTAAACTGGACCATAACACTAAACATTAACCCTAACACTAAACTTTAACCCTAAACCTGAGCCCAACCCTTAACCCTAATCCTATCCTTTTACCCTAAACCTAACGCCTAAACCTAACCCTAACACTAACCCCAATCCTAATTCTAACCATACCCCTTCATAAAACACTAACTCCTAACCCTAACACTTACCAAAAACCCTAATCGCTAATCCCTAACACTAACGCTTAACCTTTACCGTAACCGTTAACCCTCACCCTAACCCTTAACGCCGACCCTAACCTTAACCTTTAATCTAAGCCTGACCCTTAACCCTAACAGTAAGGAAAACCCTCACGCCAACCTTATCCCTTATCCCTAACCCTAACACTACAGCTAAAAATACCACTAACCTTTGATCCTTAAACCTAACCCCTAACACTTACTTTAACCCCAAACCCTAACCCTAATCCTAAGCATTAAACCTAACCCTATCTCTTAACCCTTACTCTAACGCCTAGATCTAACCCTAAAATCTAACCTACCACCTAATCCTAACCTTAAGCCCTAATGCTAACTCTAACCCTGAACCCTAAACCTACCCGTAAACCCTTAACACTAACCCTATCCATAAACCTTAACCCTGACCCTAACCATTACCCGCACCCAAGCATTTAACCCTGACCCTAACCCTAATCCTTAACGATAAACTTAACACTAAACCCCAACCCTAAGCCCAACACTTAACCCTAATCCTAACCCTTGACCCTAAGCCTAACCCTAACCCCTAACCCTAAACCTAAGCCTAACCCCAACCTGAACCCTTAATCTTGACCCTTACCCTTAACCCTCACACTAACCCTACTCCTAATCTTTAACCATGAAGCTAACACTGAAGCCTACCCCTGTGCCAAACGCTAAACCCAAACCTTAACCCTAACCCTGAGACTTAACCGTAAACCTAACTGTAACTGTTAAACCTAACACTAACCTTTAACCCCAACCCCTAACCCAAGACCCCACCCTGACACTAATCTTCATCCCTAAACATTACCAGAATCCTACCCCTAAATCTAATTCTCAGAGTTCTTGCTTTCTCAGAGTTTAGAAAGCCTACAATCCTCCCATGCCATGAGTAAAAGGGGGCTCTGCCACTGTGTCCTGCATGAAACCCAGGAGCCCATACCCAGCGTACGATAGAGTGTGTTCCCGGCGACAATCCCATCCCCCTAACCCCCGCCCCCCGCCCAGTGCAGACAGGGCCCGTACGCTAAGTATAAACACTACCCCTAACAGATAACCCTCACCCTGAACATAACACCTAACCCTGATCCTATTGCTCACCTTAAAACATAAACCTCCCCGTAACCCTAACTTAGCCCCTTAACTTAACGTGAATGCATAACACCTTGAGAAGAAGCCCTATCCCGTAATTCTAATCCTAAACCATAGTCATAACCGTAACACCTCATCCCTAATTCTAAAACGTCAAACCTAACCTTCACCCTACCAGCAACCCTAACCCTAACCCTAACCCCTAACCCTAAGCCCTCACCCTAACCACTAATCTTCATCCCTAAACCGTGCCGTAATCCTAACCCGAAATCTAATTCTCAGACTTCTTGCTTTCTCAGAGTTTTGAAAGCCTACAATCCTACTAAGCCATGCATGAAAGCCGGCTCTGCCACAGTGTCCTGCATGAAACCCAGAGGCCTATACACTGCGTACGATAGAGTGGGTTCCCAGCGACCATCACAGACCCCTAACTTCGCCTCCTAGTGCATACAGGGCCCGTGCCCTAAGGATAAACCCTACCCCTCACCCATAACCCTAACCCAGAACATAGCACCTAACCCTGATCCTACTGCTCACCTTAACAGGTAAAGCTCACCGTAACCCTAACTTTAACCCCTTATCTTAACGTTAATGCATGACACCCTGAGAACAAGACCTATACCGTAAATCTAACCCTAACTCCTAGCCATAACCGTAACACCTAATCCCTAATTCTGAAACGCCAACCCTAACCTTAACCCTACCAACAACACTAACACTAACCCTAACCCCTTACGCTAACCCTACGCCTAAAAATAACCCTAACCGTTGATCCTGAGTCATAACCCCTAACCTTAACCCTAACCCTTAACCCTAATCCCAATCCTAGCCATTAAACGTAAACCCTAACTCTTAACCCTAACCCTGACCTTTACCCTAATGCCTAGAGATCTAACCCCCACGCTGACCTACAGTTAAGACTAACCCTAACCCTCTAATGCTGACCTTAAACCTGAACCATACACCTGACCCTTAACCCTAAACCTATCCCTAACCCCCTAACCCTAACCCTAACTGTGAAACCTCACCCTAACCCTTAACCCTGACCCTAATCCTAAACCTGAACCCTAACCCTAAGCCTAACCCTCAACCCTAACCCTATCCCTTAACCCTAACGCCTAACCCTAACGCTAACTCCAAACCTAAACCTTACCCTGGCCCCCTAAACCAGACTTAACACCTAACCCGTAACACTAACTCTAACCCTAACCACTAATCCCTAGCACCTAACCCTGACTCCAAGCCTAACCCCTAACTCGAAACCCCTAACCCCAACCCTAACCCTAATTCTCACACTACTTCCATTCCCGAGTGAAGCAAGCCTACAATACAGCCATGCCATGTGTGAGATGAGGCTCCGCCTGAGTCCTGCATGTAGGTCTTGTCCCAGGGCCCAGGGAATGATGTTGTGCTTTCGTGATGACTCCGACCGCACCCCTCTCACCGTAGATTAACCAGGTCCTGTGCCCTTAAACTGACCGATAAATCTAAGCCCTACCACCAACCCTAACCCCTGACCCTGAACCTAAGCCCCGAGCCTAAAGCCCAACACTAACTCTAAACCCTTACCCTAAACCTAATCCTTAACCCTAATGCTAACCCCTAAACGTAACACTAACCGTGGACAGTAAACCTAACCCTAACCTCTAACACAAACCCTAACACATAACTCGAACCCTAAAGCTAACCCTAACCCTTAACCCTAAACCTAAACCCTAACCCTAACTCTTAACCTTAACCCTCACCGTTAACTCTCACGCTAACCTTTAATCCTAACCCTAATCCTAATCTTCAACCGTAAACCTAACACTTAACCCTAACCCTGTACCTAACCCTAACCCTATACCAAACCCTAACCCCTCATCTTAACCCTAACCGTAAACCTCAACCCTAAACCGAACTGTAACCGTTAAACCTAAGAGTAACCTTTAACCCTAACCCTAATCCCTAACCCTAAGCCCTCACCCTAACACTAAACTTCATCCTTAACCCTAACCAGAATCCTAACCCTAAATCTAATTCTCAGACTTCTTGCTTTCTTAGAGTTTAGAAAGCCTGCAATCCTCCCATGCCATGCGTGAAAGGAGGCTCTACCACTGTGTCCTGCATCAAACCCACGGGCGCATACCCAGAGTACGATACAGTGGGATCCTGGTGACAATCCCAGTCCCCTAACCTCCCCCCACCCCCGCCTAAGGCAGACAGGGCCCGTGCGCTAAGCATAAACAATACCTGTAACAGATATCCCTCACCGTGAACATAACACCTAACCCTGTTCCTATTTCTCCCCTTAACACGTAAACCTCACCGTGAGCCTAACTTTAACCTCTTATCCTAACGTTAGTGCATAACCCATTCCCTGAGAACAACCCCTATCCCATAATTCTAACCCTATCTCCTAGTCGTCACTGTAACACCTAATCCCTAACCCTAATTCTAAACCGCTAACTCTAACCGTAACCCTGCCTACAACCCTAACACTGACAGTAACCCTTACTTCTAACCCCAACGCTATGCCTAACAAAAACCCTTAACCCTTCACCCTAACCCCTAAGCCTTACCCTAACCCTTAACCCTAATCCTAATCCTATCCATTAAACCTAACCCTAGCTCTTAAAGCTAACCCTAAACCTTACCCTCACGACTAGACCTAACCCTGACACTAACCTAACACCTAACCCTAACCGTAACCCCTACAGCTAACCTTAACCCTGAACCCTAAACCTAACCCTAACACTGAACCCTCACTATATCCCCAACCTCTAAGCCTAATCCTAACCGTTAACCCTCACCCTAACACTTAAACTGGACCATAACACTAAACATTAACCCTAACACTAAACTTTAACCCTAAACCTGAGCCCAACCCTTAACCCTAATCCTATCCTTTTACCCTAAACCTAACGCCTAAACCTAACCCTAACACTAACCCCAATCCTAATTCTAACCATACCCCTTCATAAAACACTAACTCCTAACCCTAACACTTACCAAAAACCCTAATCGCTAATCCCTAACACTAACGCTTAACCTTTACCGTAACCGTTAACCCTCACCCTAACCCTTAACGCCGACCCTAACCTTAACCTTTAATCTAAGCCTGACCCTTAACCCTAACAGTAAGGAAAACCCTCACGCCAACCTTATCCCTTATCCCTAACCCTAACACTACAGCTAAAAATACCACTAACCTTTGATCCTTAAACCTAACCCCTAACACTTACTTTAACCCCAAACCCTAACCCTAATCCTAAGCATTAAACCTAACCCTATCTCTTAACCCTTACTCTAACGCCTAGATCTAACCCTAAAATCTAACCTACCACCTAATCCTAACCTTAAGCCCTAATGCTAACTCTAACCCTGAACCCTAAACCTACCCGTAAACCCTTAACACTAACCCTATCCATAAACCTTAACCCTGACCCTAACCATTACCCGCACCCAAGCATTTAACCCTGACCCTAACCCTAATCCTTAACGATAAACTTAACACTAAACCCCAACCCTAAGCCCAACACTTAACCCTAATCCTAACCCTTGACCCTAAGCCTAACCCTAACCCCTAACCCTAAACCTAAGCCTAACCCCAACCTGAACCCTTAATCTTGACCCTTACCCTTAACCCTCACACTAACCCTACTCCTAATCTTTAACCATGAAGCTAACACTGAAGCCTACCCCTGTGCCAAACGCTAAACCCAAACCTTAACCCTAACCCTGAGACTTAACCGTAAACCTAACTGTAACTGTTAAACCTAACACTAACCTTTAACCCCAACCCCTAACCCAAGACCCCACCCTGACACTAATCTTCATCCCTAAACATTACCAGAATCCTACCCCTAAATCTAATTCTCAGAGTTCTTGCTTTCTCAGAGTTTAGAAAGCCTACAATCCTCCCATGCCATGAGTAAAAGGGGGCTCTGCCACTGTGTCCTGCATGAAACCCAGGAGCCCATACCCAGCGTACGATAGAGTGTGTTCCCGGCGACAATCCCATCCCCCTAACCCCCGCCCCCCGCCCAGTGCAGACAGGGCCCGTACGCTAAGTATAAACACTACCCCTAACAGATAACCCTCACCCTGAACATAACACCTAACCCTGATCCTATTGCTCACCTTAAAACATAAACCTCCCCGTAACCCTAACTTAGCCCCTTAACTTAACGTGAATGCATAACACCTTGAGAAGAAGCCCTATCCCGTAATTCTAATCCTAAACCATAGTCATAACCGTAACACCTCATCCCTAATTCTAAAACGTCAAACCTAACCTTCACCCTACCAGCAACCCTAACCCTAACCCTAACCCCTAACCCTAAGCCCTCACCCTAACCACTAATCTTCATCCCTAAACCGTGCCGTAATCCTAACCCGAAATCTAATTCTCAGACTTCTTGCTTTCTCAGAGTTTTGAAAGCCTACAATCCTACTAAGCCATGCATGAAAGCCGGCTCTGCCACAGTGTCCTGCATGAAACCCAGAGGCCTATACACTGCGTACGATAGAGTGGGTTCCCAGCGACCATCACAGACCCCTAACTTCGCCTCCTAGTGCATACAGGGCCCGTGCCCTAAGGATAAACCCTACCCCTCACCCATAACCCTAACCCAGAACATAGCACCTAACCCTGATCCTACTGCTCACCTTAACAGGTAAAGCTCACCGTAACCCTAACTTTAACCCCTTATCTTAACGTTAATGCATGACACCCTGAGAACAAGACCTATACCGTAAATCTAACCCTAACTCCTAGCCATAACCGTAACACCTAATCCCTAATTCTGAAACGCCAACCCTAACCTTAACCCTACCAACAACACTAACACTAACCCTAACCCCTTACGCTAACCCTACGCCTAAAAATAACCCTAACCGTTGATCCTGAGTCATAACCCCTAACCTTAACCCTAACCCTTAACCCTAATCCCAATCCTAGCCATTAAACGTAAACCCTAACTCTTAACCCTAACCCTGACCTTTACCCTAATGCCTAGAGATCTAACCCCCACGCTGACCTACAGTTAAGACTAACCCTAACCCTCTAATGCTGACCTTAAACCTGAACCATACACCTGACCCTTAACCCTAAACCTATCCCTAACCCCCTAACCCTAACCCTAACTGTGAAACCTCACCCTAACCCTTAACCCTGACCCTAATCCTAAACCTGAACCCTAACCCTAAGCCTAACCCTCAACCCTAACCCTATCCCTTAACCCTAACGCCTAACCCTAACGCTAACTCCAAACCTAAACCTTACCCTGGCCCCCTAAACCAGACTTAACACCTAACCCGTAACACTAACTCTAACCCTAACCACTAATCCCTAGCACCTAACCCTGACTCCAAGCCTAACCCCTAACTCGAAACCCCTAACCCCAACCCTAACCCTAATTCTCACACTACTTCCATTCCCGAGTGAAGCAAGCCTACAATACAGCCATGCCATGTGTGAGATGAGGCTCCGCCTGAGTCCTGCATGTAGGTCTTGTCCCAGGGCCCAGGGAATGATGTTGTGCTTTCGTGATGACTCCGACCGCACCCCTCTCACCGTAGATTAACCAGGTCCTGTGCCCTTAAACTGACCGATAAATCTAAGCCCTACCACCAACCCTAACCCCTGACCCTGAACCTAAGCCCCGAGCCTAAAGCCCAACACTAACTCTAAACCCTTACCCTAAACCTAATCCTTAACCCTAATGCTAACCCCTAAACGTAACACTAACCGTGGACAGTAAACCTAACCCTAACCTCTAACACAAACCCTAACACATAACTCGAACCCTAAAGCTAACCCTAACCCTTAACCCTAAACCTAAACCCTAACCCTAACTCTTAACCTTAACCCTCACCGTTAACTCTCACGCTAACCTTTAATCCTAACCCTAATCCTAATCTTCAACCGTAAACCTAACACTTAACCCTAACCCTGTACCTAACCCTAACCCTATACCAAACCCTAACCCCTCATCTTAACCCTAACCGTAAACCTCAACCCTAAACCGAACTGTAACCGTTAAACCTAAGAGTAACCTTTAACCCTAACCCTAATCCCTAACCCTAAGCCCTCACCCTAACACTAAACTTCATCCTTAACCCTAACCAGAATCCTAACCCTAAATCTAATTCTCAGACTTCTTGCTTTCTTAGAGTTTAGAAAGCCTGCAATCCTCCCATGCCATGCGTGAAAGGAGGCTCTACCACTGTGTCCTGCATCAAACCCACGGGCGCATACCCAGAGTACGATACAGTGGGATCCTGGTGACAATCCCAGTCCCCTAACCTCCCCCCACCCCCGCCTAAGGCAGACAGGGCCCGTGCGCTAAGCATAAACAATACCTGTAACAGATATCCCTCACCGTGAACATAACACCTAACCCTGTTCCTATTTCTCCCCTTAACACGTAAACCTCACCGTGAGCCTAACTTTAACCTCTTATCCTAACGTTAGTGCATAACCCATTCCCTGAGAACAACCCCTATCCCATAATTCTAACCCTATCTCCTAGTCGTCACTGTAACACCTAATCCCTAACCCTAATTCTAAACCGCTAACTCTAACCGTAACCCTGCCTACAACCCTAACACTGACAGTAACCCTTACTTCTAACCCCAACGCTATGCCTAACAAAAACCCTTAACCCTTCACCCTAACCCCTAAGCCTTACCCTAACCCTTAACCCTAATCCTAATCCTATCCATTAAACCTAACCCTAGCTCTTAAAGCTAACCCTAAACCTTACCCTCACGACTAGACCTAACCCTGACACTAACCTAACACCTAACCCTAACCGTAACCCCTACAGCTAACCTTAACCCTGAACCCTAAACCTAACCCTAACACTGAACCCTCACTATATCCCCAACCTCTAAGCCTAATCCTAACCGTTAACCCTCACCCTAACACTTAAACTGGACCATAACACTAAACATTAACCCTAACACTAAACTTTAACCCTAAACCTGAGCCCAACCCTTAACCCTAATCCTATCCTTTTACCCTAAACCTAACGCCTAAACCTAACCCTAACACTAACCCCAATCCTAATTCTAACCATACCCCTTCATAAAACACTAACTCCTAACCCTAACACTTACCAAAAACCCTAATCGCTAATCCCTAACACTAACGCTTAACCTTTACCGTAACCGTTAACCCTCACCCTAACCCTTAACGCCGACCCTAACCTTAACCTTTAATCTAAGCCTGACCCTTAACCCTAACAGTAAGGAAAACCCTCACGCCAACCTTATCCCTTATCCCTAACCCTAACACTACAGCTAAAAATACCACTAACCTTTGATCCTTAAACCTAACCCCTAACACTTACTTTAACCCCAAACCCTAACCCTAATCCTAAGCATTAAACCTAACCCTATCTCTTAACCCTTACTCTAACGCCTAGATCTAACCCTAAAATCTAACCTACCACCTAATCCTAACCTTAAGCCCTAATGCTAACTCTAACCCTGAACCCTAAACCTACCCGTAAACCCTTAACACTAACCCTATCCATAAACCTTAACCCTGACCCTAACCATTACCCGCACCCAAGCATTTAACCCTGACCCTAACCCTAATCCTTAACGATAAACTTAACACTAAACCCCAACCCTAAGCCCAACACTTAACCCTAATCCTAACCCTTGACCCTAAGCCTAACCCTAACCCCTAACCCTAAACCTAAGCCTAACCCCAACCTGAACCCTTAATCTTGACCCTTACCCTTAACCCTCACACTAACCCTACTCCTAATCTTTAACCATGAAGCTAACACTGAAGCCTACCCCTGTGCCAAACGCTAAACCCAAACCTTAACCCTAACCCTGAGACTTAACCGTAAACCTAACTGTAACTGTTAAACCTAACACTAACCTTTAACCCCAACCCCTAACCCAAGACCCCACCCTGACACTAATCTTCATCCCTAAACATTACCAGAATCCTACCCCTAAATCTAATTCTCAGAGTTCTTGCTTTCTCAGAGTTTAGAAAGCCTACAATCCTCCCATGCCATGAGTAAAAGGGGGCTCTGCCACTGTGTCCTGCATGAAACCCAGGAGCCCATACCCAGCGTACGATAGAGTGTGTTCCCGGCGACAATCCCATCCCCCTAACCCCCGCCCCCCGCCCAGTGCAGACAGGGCCCGTACGCTAAGTATAAACACTACCCCTAACAGATAACCCTCACCCTGAACATAACACCTAACCCTGATCCTATTGCTCACCTTAAAACATAAACCTCCCCGTAACCCTAACTTAGCCCCTTAACTTAACGTGAATGCATAACACCTTGAGAAGAAGCCCTATCCCGTAATTCTAATCCTAAACCATAGTCATAACCGTAACACCTCATCCCTAATTCTAAAACGTCAAACCTAACCTTCACCCTACCAGCAACCCTAACCCTAACCCTAACCCCTAACCCTAAGCCCTCACCCTAACCACTAATCTTCATCCCTAAACCGTGCCGTAATCCTAACCCGAAATCTAATTCTCAGACTTCTTGCTTTCTCAGAGTTTTGAAAGCCTACAATCCTACTAAGCCATGCATGAAAGCCGGCTCTGCCACAGTGTCCTGCATGAAACCCAGAGGCCTATACACTGCGTACGATAGAGTGGGTTCCCAGCGACCATCACAGACCCCTAACTTCGCCTCCTAGTGCATACAGGGCCCGTGCCCTAAGGATAAACCCTACCCCTCACCCATAACCCTAACCCAGAACATAGCACCTAACCCTGATCCTACTGCTCACCTTAACAGGTAAAGCTCACCGTAACCCTAACTTTAACCCCTTATCTTAACGTTAATGCATGACACCCTGAGAACAAGACCTATACCGTAAATCTAACCCTAACTCCTAGCCATAACCGTAACACCTAATCCCTAATTCTGAAACGCCAACCCTAACCTTAACCCTACCAACAACACTAACACTAACCCTAACCCCTTACGCTAACCCTACGCCTAAAAATAACCCTAACCGTTGATCCTGAGTCATAACCCCTAACCTTAACCCTAACCCTTAACCCTAATCCCAATCCTAACCATTAAACGTAAACCCTAACTCTTAACCCTAACCCTGACCTTTACCCTAATGCCTAGAGATCTAACCCCCACGCTGACCTACAGTTAAGACTAACCCTAACCCTCTAATGCTGACCTTAAACCTGAACCATACACCTGACCCTTAACCCTAAACCTATCCCTAACCCCCTAACCCTAACCCTAACTGTTAAACCTCACCCTAACCCTTAACCCTGACCCTAATCCTAAACCTGAACCCTAACCCTAAGCCTAACCCTCAACCCTAACCCTATCCCTTAACCCTAACGCCTAACCCTAACGCTAACTCCAAACCTAAACCTTACCCTGGCCCCCTAAACCAGACTTAACACCTAACCCGTAACACTAACTCTAACCCTAACCACTAATCCCTAGCACCTAACCCTGACTCCAAGCCTAACCCCTAACTCGAAACCCCTAACCCCAACCCTAACCCTAATTCTCACACTACTTCCATTCCCGAGTGAAGCAAGCCTACAATACAGCCATGCCATGTGTGAGATGAGGCTCCGCCTGAGTCCTGCATGTAGGTCTTGTCCCAGGGCCCAGGGAATGATGTTGTGCTTTCGTGATGACTCCGACCGCACCCCTCTCACCGTAGATTAACCAGGTCCTGTGCCCTTAAACTGACCGATAAATCTAAGCCCTACCACCAACCCTAACCCCTGACCCTGAACCTAAGCCCCGAGCCTAAAGCCCAACACTAACTCTAAACCCTTACCCTAAACCTAATCCTTAACCCTAATGCTAACCCCTAAACGTAACACTAACCGTGGACAGTAAACCTAACCCTAACCTCTAACACAAACCCTAACACATAACTCGAACCCTAAAGCTAACCCTAACCCTTAACCCTAAACCTAAACCCTAACCCTAACCCTTAACCTTAACCCTCACCGTTAACTCTCACGCTAACCTTTAATCCTAACCCTAATCCTAATCTTCAACCGTAAACCTAACACTTAACCCTAACCCTGTACCTAACCCTAACCCTATACCAAACCCTAACCCCTCATCTTAACCCTAACCGTAAACCTCAACCCTAAACCGAACTGTAACCGTTAAACCTAAGAGTAACCTTTAACCCTAACCCTAATCCCTAACCCTAAGCCCTCACCCTAACACTAAACTTCATCCTTAACCCTAACCAGAATCCTAACCCTAAATCTAATTCTCAGACTTCTTGCTTTCTTAGAGTTTAGAAAGCCTGCAATCCTCCCATGCCATGCGTGAAAGGAGGCTCTACCACTGTGTCCTGCATCAAACCCACGGGCGCATACCCAGAGTACGATACAGTGGGATCCTGGTGACAATCCCAGTCCCCTAACCTCCCCCCACCCCCGCCTAAGGCAGACAGGGCCCGTGCGCTAAGCATAAACAATACCTGTAACAGATATCCCTCACCGTGAACATAACACCTAACCCTGTTCCTATTTCTCCCCTTAACACGTAAACCTCACCGTGAGCCTAACTTTAACCTCTTATCCTAACGTTAGTGCATAACCCATTCCCTGAGAACAACCCCTATCCCATAATTCTAACCCTATCTCCTAGTCGTCACTGTAACACCTAATCCCTAACCCTAATTCTAAACCGCTAACTCTAACCGTAACCCTGCCTACAACCCTAACACTGACAGTAACCCTTACTTCTAACCCCAACGCTATGCCTAACAAAAACCCTTAACCCTTCACCCTAACCCCTAAGCCTTACCCTAACCCTTAACCCTAATCCTAATCCTATCCATTAAACCTAACCCTAGCTCTTAAAGCTAACCCTAAACCTTACCCTCACGACTAGACCTAACCCTGACACTAACCTAACACCTAACCCTAACCGTAACCCCTACAGCTAACCTTAACCCTGAACCCTAAACCTAACCCTAACACTGAACCCTCACTATATCCCCAACCTCTAAGCCTAATCCTAACCGTTAACCCTCACCCTAACACTTAAACTGGACCATAACACTAAACATTAACCCTAACACTAAACTTTAACCCTAAACCTGAGCCCAACCCTTAACCCTAATCCTATCCTTTTACCCTAAACCTAACGCCTAAACCTAACCCTAACACTAACCCCAATCCTAATTCTAACCATACCCCTTCATAAAACACTAACTCCTAACCCTAACACTTACCAAAAACCCTAATCGCTAATCCCTAACACTAACGCTTAACCTTTACCGTAACCGTTAACCCTCACCCTAACCCTTAACGCCGACCCTAACCTTAACCTTTAATCTAAGCCTGACCCTTAACCCTAACAGTAAGGAAAACCCTCACGCCAACCTTATCCCTTATCCCTAACCCTAACACTACAGCTAAAAATAACACTAACCTTTGATCCTTAAACCTAACCCCTAACACTTACTTTAACCCCAAACCCTAACCCTAATCCTAAGCATTAAACCTAACCCTATCTCTTAACCCTTACTCTAACGCCTAGATCTAACCCTAAAATCTAACCTACCACCTAATCCTAACCTTAAGCCCTAATGCTAACTCTAACCCTGAACCCTAAACCTACCCGTAAACCCTTAACACTAACCCTATCCATAAACCTTAACCCTGACCCTAACCATTACCCGCACCCAAGCATTTAACCCTGACCCTAACCCTAATCCTTAACGATAAACTTAACACTAAACCCCAACCCTAAGCCCAACACTTAACCCTAATCCTAACCCTTGACCCTAAGCCTAACCCTAACCCCTAACCCTAAACCTAAGCCTAACCCCAACCTGAACCCTTAATCTTGACCCTTACCCTTAACCCTCACACTAACCCTACTCCTAATCTTTAACCATGAAGCTAACACTGAAGCCTACCCCTGTGCCAAACGCTAAACCCAAACCTTAACCCTAACCCTGAGACTTAACCGTAAACCTAACTGTAACTGTTAAACCTAACACTAACCTTTAACCCCAACCCCTAACCCAAGACCCCACCCTGACACTAATCTTCATCCCTAAACATTACCAGAATCCTACCCCTAAATCTAATTCTCAGAGTTCTTGCTTTCTCAGAGTTTAGAAAGCCTACAATCCTCCCATGCCATGAGTAAAAGGGGGCTCTGCCACTGTGTCCTGCATGAAACCCAGGAGCCCATACCCAGCGTACGATAGAGTGTGTTCCCGGCGACAATCCCATCCCCCTAACCCCCGCCCCCCGCCCAGTGCAGACAGGGCCCGTACGCTAAGTATAAACACTACCCCTAACAGATAACCCTCACCCTGAACATAACACCTAACCCTGATCCTATTGCTCACCTTAAAACATAAACCTCCCCGTAACCCTAACTTAGCCCCTTAACTTAACGTGAATGCATAACACCTTGAGAAGAAGCCCTATCCCGTAATTCTAATCCTAAACCATAGTCATAACCGTAACACCTCATCCCTAATTCTAAAACGTCAAACCTAACCTTCACCCTACCAGCAACCCTAACCCTAACCCTAACCCCTAACCCTAAGCCCTCACCCTAACCACTAATCTTCATCCCTAAACCGTGCCGTAATCCTAACCCGAAATCTAATTCTCAGACTTCTTGCTTTCTCAGAGTTTTGAAAGCCTACAATCCTACTAAGCCATGCATGAAAGCCGGCTCTGCCACAGTGTCCTGCATGAAACCCAGAGGCCTATACACTGCGTACGATAGAGTGGGTTCCCAGCGACCATCACAGACCCCTAACTTCGCCTCCTAGTGCATACAGGGCCCGTGCCCTAAGGATAAACCCTACCCCTCACCCATAACCCTAACCCAGAACATAGCACCTAACCCTGATCCTACTGCTCACCTTAACAGGTAAAGCTCACCGTAACCCTAACTTTAACCCCTTATCTTAACGTTAATGCATGACACCCTGAGAACAAGACCTATACCGTAAATCTAACCCTAACTCCTAGCCATAACCGTAACACCTAATCCCTAATTCTGAAACGCCAACCCTAACCTTAACCCTACCAACAACACTAACACTAACCCTAACCCCTTACGCTAACCCTACGCCTAAAAATAACCCTAACCGTTGATCCTGAGTCATAACCCCTAACCTTAACCCTAACCCTTAACCCTAATCCCAATCCTAACCATTAAACGTAAACCCTAACTCTTAACCCTAACCCTGACCTTTACCCTAATGCCTAGAGATCTAACCCCCACGCTGACCTACAGTTAAGACTAACCCTAACCCTCTAATGCTGACCTTAAACCTGAACCATACACCTGACCCTTAACCCTAAACCTATCCCTAACCCCCTAACCCTAACCCTAACTGTTAAACCTCACCCTAACCCTTAACCCTGACCCTAATCCTAAACCTGAACCCTAACCCTAAGCCTAACCCTCAACCCTAACCCTATCCCTTAACCCTAACGCCTAACCCTAACGCTAACTCCAAACCTAAACCTTACCCTGGCCCCCTAAACCAGACTTAACACCTAACCCGTAACACTAACTCTAACCCTAACCACTAATCCCTAGCACCTAACCCTGACTCCAAGCCTAACCCCTAACTCGAAACCCCTAACCCCAACCCTAACCCTAATTCTCACACTACTTCCATTCCCGAGTGAAGCAAGCCTACAATACAGCCATGCCATGTGTGAGATGAGGCTCCGCCTGAGTCCTGCATGTAGGTCTTGTCCCAGGGCCCAGGGAATGATGTTGTGCTTTCGTGATGACTCCGACCGCACCCCTCTCACCGTAGATTAACCAGGTCCTGTGCCCTTAAACTGACCGATAAATCTAAGCCCTACCACCAACCCTAACCCCTGACCCTGAACCTAAGCCCCGAGCCTAAAGCCCAACACTAACTCTAAACCCTTACCCTAAACCTAATCCTTAACCCTAATGCTAACCCCTAAAAATAACACTAACCGTGGACAGTAAACCTAACCCTAACCTCTAACACAAACCCTAACACATAACTCGAACCCTAAAGCTAACCCTAACCCTTAACCCTAAACCTAAACCCTAACCCTAACTCTTAACCTTAACCCTCACCGTTAACTCTCACGCTAACCTTTAATCCTAACCCTAATCCTAATCTTCAACCGTAAACCTAACACTTAACCCTAACCCTGTACCTAACCCTAACCCTATACCAAACCCTAACCCCTCATCTTAACCCTAACCGTAAACCTCAACCCTAAACCGAACTGTAACCGTTAAACCTAAGAGTAACCTTTAACCCTAACCCTAATCCCTAACCCTAAGCCCTCACCCTAACACTAAACTTCATCCTTAACCCTAACCAGAATCCTAACCCTAAATCTAATTCTCAGACTTCTTGCTTTCTTAGAGTTTAGAAAGCCTGCAATCCTCCCATGCCATGCGTGAAAGGAGGCTCTACCACTGTGTCCTGCATCAAACCCACGGGCGCATACCCAGAGTACGATACAGTGGGATCCTGGTGACAATCCCAGTCCCCTAACCTCCCCCCACCCCCGCCTAAGGCAGACAGGGCCCGTGCGCTAAGCATAAACAATACCTGTAACAGATATCCCTCACCGTGAACATAACACCTAACCCTGTTCCTATTTCTCCCCTTAACACGTAAACCTCACCGTGAGCCTAACTTTAACCTCTTATCCTAACGTTAGTGCATAACCCATTCCCTGAGAACAACCCCTATCCCATAATTCTAACCCTATCTCCTAGTCGTCACTGTAACACCTAATCCCTAACCCTAATTCTAAACCGCTAACTCTAACCGTAACCCTGCCTACAACCCTAACACTGACAGTAACCCTTACTTCTAACCCCAACGCTATGCCTAACAAAAACCCTTAACCCTTCACCCTAACCCCTAAGCCTTACCCTAACCCTTAACCCTAATCCTAATCCTATCCATTAAACCTAACCCTAGCTCTTAAAGCTAACCCTAAACCTTACCCTCACGACTAGACCTAACCCTGATACTAACCTAACACCTAACCCTAACCATAACCCCTACAGCTAACCTTAACCCTGAACCCTAAACCTAACCCTAACACTGAACCCTCACTATATCCCCAACCTCTAAGCCTAATCCTAACCGTTAACCCTCACCCTAACACTTAAACTGGACCATAACACTAAACATTAACCCTAACACTAAACTTTAACCCTAAACCTGAGCCCAACCCTTAACCCTAATCCTATCCTTTTACCCTAAACCTAACGCCTAAACCTAACCCTAACACTAACCCCAATCCTAATTCTAACCATACCCCTTCATAAAACACTAACTCCTAACCCTAACACTTACCAAAAACCCTAATCGCTAATCCCTAACACTAACGCTTAACCTTTACCGTAACCGTTAACCCTCACCCTAACCCTTAACGCCGACCCTAACCTTAACCTTTAATCTAAGCCTGACCCTTAACCCTAACAGTAAGGAAAACCCTCACGCCAACCTTATCCCTTATCCCTAACCCTAACACTACAGCTAAAAATAACACTAACCTTTGATCCTTAAACCTAACCCCTAACACTTACTTTAACCCCAAACCCTAACCCTAATCCTAAGCATTAAACCTAACCCTATCTCTTAACCCTTACTCTAACGCCTAGATCTAACCCTAAAATCTAACCTACCACCTAATCCTAACCTTAAGCCCTAATGCTAACTCTAACCCTGAACCCTAAACCTACCCGTAAACCCTTAACACTAACCCTATCCATAAACCTTAACCCTGACCCTAACCATTACCCGCACCCAAGCATTTAACCCTGACCCTAACCCTAATCCTTAACGATAAACTTAACACTAAACCCCAACCCTAAGCCCAACACTTAACCCTAATCCTAACCCTTGACCCTAAGCCTAACCCTAACCCCTAACCCTAAACCTAAGCCTAACCCCAACCTGAACCCTTAATCTTGACCCTTACCCTTAACCCTCACACTAACCCTACTCCTAATCTTTAACCATGAAGCTAACACTGAAGCCTACCCCTGTGCCAAACGCTAAACCCAAACCTTAACCCTAACCCTGAGTCTTAACCGTAAACCTAACTGTAACTGTTAAACCTAACACTAACCTTTAACCCCAACCCCTAACCCAAGACCCCACCCTGACACTAATCTTCATCCCTAAACATTACCAGAATCCTACCCCTAAATCTAATTCTCAGAGTTCTTGCTTTCTCAGAGTTTAGAAAGCCTACAATCCTCCCATGCCATGAGTAAAAGGGGGCTCTGCCACTGTGTCCTGCATGAAACCCAGGAGCCCATACCCAGCGTACGATAGAGTGTGTTCCCGGCGACAATCCCATCCCCCTAACCCCCGCCCCCCGCCCAGTGCAGACAGGGCCCGTACGCTAAGTATAAACACTACCCCTAACAGATAACCCTCACCCTGAACATAACACCTAACCCTGATCCTATTGCTCACCTTAAAACATAAACCTCCCCGTAACCCTAACTTAGCCCCTTAACTTAACGTGAATGCATAACACCTTGAGAAGAAGCCCTATCCCGTAATTCTAATCCTAAACCATAGTCATAACCGTAACACCTCATCCCTAATTCTAAAACGTCAAACCTAACCTTCACCCTACCAGCAACCCTAACCCTAACCCTAACCCCTAACCCTAAGCCCTCACCCTAACCACTAATCTTCATCCCTAAACCGTGCCGTAATCCTAACCCGAAATCTAATTCTCAGACTTCTTGCTTTCTCAGAGTTTTGAAAGCCTACAATCCTACTAAGCCATGCATGAAAGCCGGCTCTGCCACAGTGTCCTGCATGAAACCCAGAGGCCTATACACTGCGTACGATAGAGTGGGTTCCCAGCGACCATCACAGACCCCTAACTTCGCCTCCTAGTGCATACAGGGCCCGTGCCCTAAGGATAAACCCTACCCCTCACCCATAACCCTAACCCAGAACATAGCACCTAACCCTGATCCTACTGCTCACCTTAACAGGTAAAGCTCACCGTAACCCTAACTTTAACCCCTTATCTTAACGTTAATGCATGACACCCTGAGAACAAGACCTATACCGTAAATCTAACCCTAACTCCTAGCCATAACCGTAACACCTAATCCCTAATTCTGAAACGCCAACCCTAACCTTAACCCTACCAACAACACTAACACTAACCCTAACCCCTTACGCTAACCCTACGCCTAAAAATAACCCTAACCGTTGATCCTGAGTCATAACCCCTAACCTTAACCCTAACCCTTAACCCTAATCCCAATCCTAACCATTAAACGTAAACCCTAACTCTTAACCCTAACCCTGACCTTTACCCTAATGCCTAGAGATCTAACCCCCACGCTGACCTACAGTTAAGACTAACCCTAACCCTCTAATGCTGACCTTAAACCTGAACCATACACCTGACCCTTAACCCTAAACCTATCCCTAACCCCCTAACCCTAACCCTAACTGTTAAACCTCACCCTAACCCTTAACCCTGACCCTAATCCTAAACCTGAACCCTAACCCTAAGCCTAACCCTCAACCCTAACCCTATCCCTTAACCCTAACGCCTAACCCTAACGCTAACTCCAAACCTAAACCTTACCCTGGCCCCCTAAACCAGACTTAACACCTAACCCGTAACACTAACTCTAACCCTAACCACTAATCCCTAGCACCTAACCCTGACTCCAAGCCTAACCCCTAACTCGAAACCCCTAACCCCAACCCTAACCCTAATTCTCACACTACTTCCATTCCCGAGTGAAGCAAGCCTACAATACAGCCATGCCATGTGTGAGATGAGGCTCCGCCTGAGTCCTGCATGTAGGTCTTGTCCCAGGGCCCAGGGAATGATGTTGTGCTTTCGTGATGACTCCGACCGCACCCCTCTCACCGTAGATTAACCAGGTCCTGTGCCCTTAAACTGACCGATAAATCTAAGCCCTACCACCAACCCTAACCCCTGACCCTGAACCTAAGCCCCGAGCCTAAAGCCCAACACTAACTCTAAACCCTTACCCTAAACCTAATCCTTAACCCTAATGCTAACCCCTAAACGTAACACTAACCGTGGACAGTAAACCTAACCCTAACCTCTAACACAAACCCTAACACATAACTCGAACCCTAAAGCTAACCCTAACCCTTAACCCTAAACCTAAACCCTAACCCTAACTCTTAACCTTAACCCTAACCATTAACTCTCACGCTAACCTTTAATCCTAACCCTAATCCTAATCTTCAACCGTAAACCTAACACTTAACCCTAACCCTGTACCTAACCCTAACCCTATACCAAACCCTAACCCCTCATCTTAACCCTAACCGTAAACCTCAACCCTAAACCGAACTGTAACCGTTAAACCTAAGAGTAACCTTTAACCCTAACCCTAATCCCTAACCCTAAGCCCTCACCCTAACACTAAACTTCATCCTTAACCCTAACCAGAATCCTAACCCTAAATCTAATTCTCAGACTTCTTGCTTTCTTAGAGTTTAGAAAGCCTGCAATCCTCCCATGCCATGCGTGAAAGGAGGCTCTACCACTGTGTCCTGCATCAAACCCACGGGCGCATACTCAGAGTACGATACAGTGGGATCCTGGTGACAATCCCAGTCCCCTAACCTCCCCCCACCCCCGCCTAAGGCAGACAGGGCCCGTGCGCTAAGCATAAACAATACCTGTAACAGATATCCCTCACCGTGAACATAACACCTAACCCTGTTCCTATTTCTCCCCTTAACACGTAAACCTCACCGTGAGCCTAACTTTAACCTCTTATCCTAACGTTAGTGCATAACCCATTCCCTGAGAACAACCCCTATCCCATAATTCTAACCCTATCTCCTAGTCGTCACTGTAACACCTAATCCCTAACCCTAATTCTAAACCGCTAACTCTAACCGTAACCCTGCCTACAACCCTAACACTGACAGTAACCCTTACTTCTAACCCCAACGCTATGCCTAACAAAAACCCTTAACCCTTCACCCTAACCCCTAAGCCTTACCCTAACCCTTAACCCTAATCCTAATCCTATCCATTAAACCTAACCCTAGCTCTTAAAGCTAACCCTAAACCTTACCCTCACGACTAGACCTAACCCTGACACTAACCTAACACCTAACCCTAACCGTAACCCCTACAGCTAACCTTAACCCTGAACCCTAAACCTAACCCTAACACTGAACCCTCACTATATCCCCAACCTCTAAGCCTAATCCTAACCGTTAACCCTCACCCTAACACTTAAACTGGACCATAACACTAAACATTAACCCTAACACTAAACTTTAACCCTAAACCTGAGCCCAACCCTTAACCCTAATCCTATCCTTTTACCCTAAACCTAACGCCTAAACCTAACCCTAACACTAACCCCAATCCTAATTCTAACCATACCCCTTCATAAAACACTAACTCCTAACCCTAACACTTACCAAAAACCCTAATCGCTAATCCCTAACACTAACGCTTAACCTTTACCGTAACCGTTAACCCTCACCCTAACCCTTAACGCCGACCCTAACCTTAACCTTTAATCTAAGCCTGACCCTTAACCCTAACAGTAAGGAAAACCCTCACGCCAACCTTATCCCTTATCCCTAACCCTAACACTACAGCTAAAAATACCACTAACCTTTGATCCTTAAACCTAACCCCTAACACTTACTTTAACCCCAAACCCTAACCCTAATCCTAAGCATTAAACCTAACCCTATCTCTTAACCCTTACTCTAACGCCTAGATCTAACCCTAAAATCTAACCTACCACCTAATCCTAACCTTAAGCCCTAATGCTAACTCTAACCCTGAACCCTAAACCTACCCGTAAACCCTTAACACTAACCCTATCCATAAACCTTAACCCTGACCCTAACCATTACCCGCACCCAAGCATTTAACCCTGACCCTAACCCTAATCCTTAACGATAAACTTAACACTAAACCCCAACCCTAAGCCCAACACTTAACCCTAATCCTAACCCTTGACCCTAAGCCTAACCCTAACCCCTAACCCTAAACCTAAGCCTAACCCCAACCTGAACCCTTAATCTTGACCCTTACCCTTAACCCTCACACTAACCCTACTCCTAATCTTTAACCATGAAGCTAACACTGAAGCCTACCCCTGTGCCAAACGCTAAACCCAAACCTTAACCCTAACCCTGAGACTTAACCGTAAACCTAACTGTAACTGTTAAACCTAACACTAACCTTTAACCCCAACCCCTAACCCAAGACCCCACCCTGACACTAATCTTCATCCCTAAACATTACCAGAATCCTACCCCTAAATCTAATTCTCAGAGTTCTTGCTTTCTCAGAGTTTAGAAAGCCTACAATCCTCCCATGCCATGAGTAAAAGGGGGCTCTGCCACTGTGTCCTGCATGAAACCCAGGAGCCCATACCCAGCGTACGATAGAGTGTGTTCCCGGCGACAATCCCATCCCCCTAACCCCCGCCCCCCGCCCAGTGCAGACAGGGCCCGTACGCTAAGTATAAACACTACCCCTAACAGATAACCCTCACCCTGAACATAACACCTAACCCTGATCCTATTGCTCACCTTAAAACATAAACCTCCCCGTAACCCTAACTTAGCCCCTTAACTTAACGTGAATGCATAACACCTTGAGAAGAAGCCCTATCCCGTAATTCTAATCCTAAACCATAGTCATAACCGTAACACCTCATCCCTAATTCTAAAACGTCAAACCTAACCTTCACCCTACCAGCAACCCTAACCCTAACCCTAACCCCTAACCCTAAGCCCTCACCCTAACCACTAATCTTCATCCCTAAACCGTGCCGTAATCCTAACCCGAAATCTAATTCTCAGACTTCTTGCTTTCTCAGAGTTTTGAAAGCCTACAATCCTACTAAGCCATGCATGAAAGCCGGCTCTGCCACAGTGTCCTGCATGAAACCCAGAGGCCTATACACTGCGTACGATAGAGTGGGTTCCCAGCGACCATCACAGACCCCTAACTTCGCCTCCTAGTGCATACAGGGCCCGTGCCCTAAGGATAAACCCTACCCCTCACCCATAACCCTAACCCAGAACATAGCACCTAACCCTGATCCTACTGCTCACCTTAACAGGTAAAGCTCACCGTAACCCTAACTTTAACCCCTTATCTTAACGTTAATGCATGACACCCTGAGAACAAGACCTATACCGTAAATCTAACCCTAACTCCTAGCCATAACCGTAACACCTAATCCCTAATTCTGAAACGCCAACCCTAACCTTAACCCTACCAACAACACTAACACTAACCCTAACCCCTTACGCTAACCCTACGCCTAAAAATAACCCTAACCGTTGATCCTGAGTCATAACCCCTAACCTTAACCCTAACCCTTAACCCTAATCCCAATCCTAGCCATTAAACGTAAACCCTAACTCTTAACCCTAACCCTGACCTTTACCCTAATGCCTAGAGATCTAACCCCCACGCTGACCTACAGTTAAGACTAACCCTAACCCTCTAATGCTGACCTTAAACCTGAACCATACACCTGACCCTTAACCCTAAACCTATCCCTAACCCCCTAACCCTAACCCTAACTGTTAAACCTCACCCTAACCCTTAACCCTGACCCTAATCCTAAACCTGAACCCTAACCCTAAGCCTAACCCTCAACCCTAACCCTATCCCTTAACCCTAACGCCTAACCCTAACGCTAACTCCAAACCTAAACCTTACCCTGGCCCCCTAAACCAGACTTAACACCTAACCCGTAACACTAACTCTAACCCTAACCACTAATCCCTAGCACCTAACCCTGACTCCAAGCCTAACCCCTAACTCGAAACCCCTAACCCCAACCCTAACCCTAATTCTCACACTACTTCCATTCCCGAGTGAAGCAAGCCTACAATACAGCCATGCCATGTGTGAGATGAGGCTCCGCCTGAGTCCTGCATGTAGGTCTTGTCCCAGGGCCCAGGGAATGATGTTGTGCTTTCGTGATGACTCCGACCGCACCCCTCTCACCGTAGATTAACCAGGTCCTGTGCCCTTAAACTGACCGATAAATCTAAGCCCTACCACCAACCCTAACCCCTGACCCTGAACCTAAGCCCCGAGCCTAAAGCCCAACACTAACTCTAAACCCTTACCCTAAACCTAATCCTTAACCCTAATGCTAACCCCTAAACGTAACACTAACCGTGGACAGTAAACCTAACCCTAACCTCTAACACAAACCCTAACACATAACTCGAATCCTAAAGCTAACCCTAACCCTTAACCCTAAACCTAAACCCTAACCCTAACCCTTAACCTTAACCCTCACCGTTAACTCTCACGCTAACCTTTAATCCTAACCCTAATCCTAATCTTCAACCGTAAACCTAACACTTAACCCTAACCCTGTACCTAACCCTAACCCTATACCAAACCCTAACCCCTCATCTTAACCCTAACCGTAAACCTCAACCCTAAACCGAACTGTAACCGTTAAACCTAAGAGTAACCTTTAACCCTAACCCTAATCCCTAACCCTAAGCCCTCACCCTAACACTAAACTTCATCCTTAACCCTAACCAGAATCCTAACCCTAAATCTAATTCTCAGACTTCTTGCTTTCTTAGAGTTTAGAAAGCCTGCAATCCTCCCATGCCATGCGTGAAAGGAGGCTCTACCACTGTGTCCTGCATCAAACCCACGGGCGCATACCCAGAGTACGATACAGTGGGATCCTGGTGACAATCCCAGTCCCCTAACCTCCCCCCACCCCCGCCTAAGGCAGACAGGGCCCGTGCGCTAAGCATAAACAATACCTGTAACAGATATCCCTCACCGTGAACATAACACCTAACCCTGTTCCTATTTCTCCCCTTAACACGTAAACCTCACCGTGAGCCTAACTTTAACCTCTTATCCTAACGTTAGTGCATAACCCATTCCCTGAGAACAACCCCTATCCCATAATTCTAACCCTATCTCCTAGTCGTCACTGTAACACCTAATCCCTAACCCTAATTCTAAACCGCTAACTCTAACCGTAACCCTGCCTACAACCCTAACACTGACAGTAACCCTTACTTCTAACCCCAACGCTATGCCTAACAAAAACCCTTAACCCTTCACCCTAACCCCTAAGCCTTACCCTAACCCTTAACCCTAATCCTAATCCTATCCATTAAACCTAACCCTAGCTCTTAAAGCTAACCCTAAACCTTACCCTCACGACTAGACCTAACCCTGACACTAACCTAACACCTAACCCTAACCGTAACCCCTACAGCTAACCTTAACCCTGAACCCTAAACCTAACCCTAACACTGAACCCTCACTATATCCCCAACCTCTAAGCCTAATCCTAACCGTTAACCCTCACCCTAACACTTAAACTGGACCATAACACTAAACATTAACCCTAACACTAAACTTTAACCCTAAACCTGAGCCCAACCCTTAACCCTAATCCTATCCTTTTACCCTAAACCTAACGCCTAAACCTAACCCTAACACTAACCCCAATCCTAATTCTAACCATACCCCTTCATAAAACACTAACTCCTAACCCTAACACTTACCAAAAACCCTAATCGCTAATCCCTAACACTAACGCTTAACCTTTACCGTAACCGTTAACCCTCACCCTAACCCTTAACGCCGACCCTAACCTTAACCTTTAATCTAAGCCTGACCCTTAACCCTAACAGTAAGGAAAACCCTCACGCCAACCTTATCCCTTATCCCTAACCCTAACACTACAGCTAAAAATACCACTAACCTTTGATCCTTAAACCTAACCCCTAACACTTACTTTAACCCCAAACCCTAACCCTAATCCTAAGCATTAAACCTAACCCTATCTCTTAACCCTTACTCTAACGCCTAGATCTAACCCTAAAATCTAACCTACCACCTAATCCTAACCTTAAGCCCTAATGCTAACTCTAACCCTGAACCCTAAACCTACCCGTAAACCCTTAACACTAACCCTATCCATAAACCTTAACCCTGACCCTAACCATTACCCGCACCCAAGCATTTAACCCTGACCCTAACCCTAATCCTTAACGATAAACTTAACACTAAACCCCAACCCTAAGCCCAACACTTAACCCTAATCCTAACCCTTGACCCTAAGCCTAACCCTAACCCCTAACCCTAAACCTAAGCCTAACCCCAACCTGAACCCTTAATCTTGACCCTTACCCTTAACCCTCACACTAACCCTACTCCTAATCTTTAACCATGAAGCTAACACTGAAGCCTACCCCTGTGCCAAACGCTAAACCCAAACCTTAACCCTAACCCTGAGACTTAACCGTAAACCTAACTGTAACTGTTAAACCTAACACTAACCTTTAACCCCAACCCCTAACCCAAGACCCCACCCTGACACTAATCTTCATCCCTAAACATTACCAGAATCCTACCCCTAAATCTAATTCTCAGAGTTCTTGCTTTCTCAGAGTTTAGAAAGCCTACAATCCTCCCATGCCATGAGTAAAAGGGGGCTCTGCCACTGTGTCCTGCATGAAACCCAGGAGCCCATACCCAGCGTACGATAGAGTGTGTTCCCGGCGACAATCCCATCCCCCTAACCCCCGCCCCCCGCCCAGTGCAGACAGGGCCCGTACGCTAAGTATAAACACTACCCCTAACAGATAACCCTCACCCTGAACATAACACCTAACCCTGATCCTATTGCTCACCTTAAAACATAAACCTCCCCGTAACCCTAACTTAGCCCCTTAACTTAACGTGAATGCATAACACCTTGAGAAGAAGCCCTATCCCGTAATTCTAATCCTAAACCATAGTCATAACCGTAACACCTCATCCCTAATTCTAAAACGTCAAACCTAACCTTCACCCTACCAGCAACCCTAACCCTAACCCTAACCCCTAACCCTAAGCCCTCACCCTAACCACTAATCTTCATCCCTAAACCGTGCCGTAATCCTAACCCGAAATCTAATTCTCAGACTTCTTGCTTTCTCAGAGTTTTGAAAGCCTACAATCCTACTAAGCCATGCATGAAAGCCGGCTCTGCCACAGTGTCCTGCATGAAACCCAGAGGCCTATACACTGCGTACGATAGAGTGGGTTCCCAGCGACCATCACAGACCCCTAACTTCGCCTCCTAGTGCATACAGGGCCCGTGCCCTAAGGATAAACCCTACCCCTCACCCATAACCCTAACCCAGAACATAGCACCTAACCCTGATCCTACTGCTCACCTTAACAGGTAAAGCTCACCGTAACCCTAACTTTAACCCCTTATCTTAACGTTAATGCATGACACCCTGAGAACAAGACCTATACCGTAAATCTAACCCTAACTCCTAGCCATAACCGTAACACCTAATCCCTAATTCTGAAACGCCAACCCTAACCTTAACCCTACCAACAACACTAACACTAACCCTAACCCCTTACGCTAACCCTACGCCTAAAAATAACCCTAACCGTTGATCCTGAGTCATAACCCCTAACCTTAACCCTAACCCTTAACCCTAATCCCAATCCTAGCCATTAAACGTAAACCCTAACTCTTAACCCTAACCCTGACCTTTACCCTAATGCCTAGAGATCTAACCCCCACGCTGACCTACAGTTAAGACTAACCCTAACCCTCTAATGCTGACCTTAAACCTGAACCATACACCTGACCCTTAACCCTAAACCTATCCCTAACCCCCTAACCCTAACCCTAACTGTTAAACCTCACCCTAACCCTTAACCCTGACCCTAATCCTAAACCTGAACCCTAACCCTAAGCCTAACCCTCAACCCTAACCCTATCCCTTAACCCTAACGCCTAACCCTAACGCTAACTCCAAACCTAAACCTTACCCTGGCCCCCTAAACCAGACTTAACACCTAACCCGTAACACTAACTCTAACCCTAACCACTAATCCCTAGCACCTAACCCTGACTCCAAGCCTAACCCCTAACTCGAAACCCCTAACCCCAACCCTAACCCTAATTCTCACACTACTTCCATTCCCGAGTGAAGCAAGCCTACAATACAGCCATGCCATGTGTGAGATGAGGCTCCGCCTGAGTCCTGCATGTAGGTCTTGTCCCAGGGCCCAGGGAATGATGTTGTGCTTTCGTGATGACTCCGACCGCACCCCTCTCACCGTAGATTAACCAGGTCCTGTGCCCTTAAACTGACCGATAAATCTAAGCCCTACCACCAACCCTAACCCCTGACCCTGAACCTAAGCCCCGAGCCTAAAGCCCAACACTAACTCTAAACCCTTACCCTAAACCTAATCCTTAACCCTAATGCTAACCCCTAAACGTAACACTAACCGTGGACAGTAAACCTAACCCTAACCTCTAACACAAACCCTAACACATAACTCGAACCCTAAAGCTAACCCTAACCCTTAACCCTAAACCTAAACCCTAACCCTAACTCTTAACCTTAACCCTCACCGTTAACTCTCACGCTAACCTTTAATCCTAACCCTAATCCTAATCTTCAACCGTAAACCTAACACTTAACCCTAACCCTGTACCTAACCCTAACCCTATACCAAACCCTAACCCCTCATCTTAACCCTAACCGTAAACCTCAACCCTAAACCGAACTGTAACCGTTAAACCTAAGAGTAACCTTTAACCCTAACCCTAATCCCTAACCCTAAGCCCTCACCCTAACACTAAACTTCATCCTTAACCCTAACCAGAATCCTAACCCTAAATCTAATTCTCAGACTTCTTGCTTTCTTAGAGTTTAGAAAGCCTGCAATCCTCCCATGCCATGCGTGAAAGGAGGCTCTACCACTGTGTCCTGCATCAAACCCACGGGCGCATACCCAGAGTACGATACAGTGGGATCCTGGTGACAATCCCAGTCCCCTAACCTCCCCCCACCCCCGCCTAAGGCAGACAGGGCCCGTGCGCTAAGCATAAACAATACCTGTAACAGATATCCCTCACCGTGAACATAACACCTAACCCTGTTCCTATTTCTCCCCTTAACACGTAAACCTCACCGTGAGCCTAACTTTAACCTCTTATCCTAACGTTAGTGCATAACCCATTCCCTGAGAACAACCCCTATCCCATAATTCTAACCCTATCTCCTAGTCGTCACTGTAACACCTAATCCCTAACCCTAATTCTAAACCGCTAACTCTAACCGTAACCCTGCCTACAACCCTAACACTGACAGTAACCCTTACTTCTAACCCCAACGCTATGCCTAACAAAAACCCTTAACCCTTCACCCTAACCCCTAAGCCTTACCCTAACCCTTAACCCTAATCCTAATCCTATCCATTAAACCTAACCCTAGCTCTTAAAGCTAACCCTAAACCTTACCCTCACGACTAGACCTAACCCTGACACTAACCTAACACCTAACCCTAACCGTAACCCCTACAGCTAACCTTAACCCTGAACCCTAAACCTAACCCTAACACTGAACCCTCACTATATCCCCAACCTCTAAGCCTAATCCTAACCGTTAACCCTCACCCTAACACTTAAACTGGACCATAACACTAAACATTAACCCTAACACTAAACTTTAACCCTAAACCTGAGCCCAACCCTTAACCCTAATCCTATCCTTTTACCCTAAACCTAACGCCTAAACCTAACCCTAACACTAACCCCAATCCTAATTCTAACCATACCCCTTCATAAAACACTAACTCCTAACCCTAACACTTACCAAAAACCCTAATCGCTAATCCCTAACACTAACGCTTAACCTTTACCGTAACCGTTAACCCTCACCCTAACCCTTAACGCCGACCCTAACCTTAACCTTTAATCTAAGCCTGACCCTTAACCCTAACAGTAAGGAAAACCCTCACGCCAACCTTATCCCTTATCCCTAACCCTAACACTACAGCTAAAAATACCACTAACCTTTGATCCTTAAACCTAACCCCTAACACTTACTTTAACCCCAAACCCTAACCCTAATCCTAAGCATTAAACCTAACCCTATCTCTTAACCCTTACTCTAACGCCTAGATCTAACCCTAAAATCTAACCTACCACCTAATCCTAACCTTAAGCCCTAATGCTAACTCTAACCCTGAACCCTAAACCTACCCGTAAACCCTTAACACTAACCCTATCCATAAACCTTAACCCTGACCCTAACCATTACCCGCACCCAAGCATTTAACCCTGACCCTAACCCTAATCCTTAACGATAAACTTAACACTAAACCCCAACCCTAAGCCCAACACTTAACCCTAATCCTAACCCTTGACCCTAAGCCTAACCCTAACCCCTAACCCTAAACCTAAGCCTAACCCCAACCTGAACCCTTAATCTTGACCCTTACCCTTAACCCTCACACTAACCCTACTCCTAATCTTTAACCATGAAGCTAACACTGAAGCCTACCCCTGTGCCAAACGCTAAACCCAAACCTTAACCCTAACCCTGAGACTTAACCGTAAACCTAACTGTAACTGTTAAACCTAACACTAACCTTTAACCCCAACCCCTAACCCAAGACCCCACCCTGACACTAATCTTCATCCCTAAACATTACCAGAATCCTACCCCTAAATCTAATTCTCAGAGTTCTTGCTTTCTCAGAGTTTAGAAAGCCTACAATCCTCCCATGCCATGAGTAAAAGGGGGCTCTGCCACTGTGTCCTGCATGAAACCCAGGAGCCCATACCCAGCGTACGATAGAGTGTGTTCCCGGCGACAATCCCATCCCCCTAACCCCCGCCCCCCGCCCAGTGCAGACAGGGCCCGTACGCTAAGTATAAACACTACCCCTAACAGATAACCCTCACCCTGAACATAACACCTAACCCTGATCCTATTGCTCACCTTAAAACATAAACCTCCCCGTAACCCTAACTTAGCCCCTTAACTTAACGTGAATGCATAACACCTTGAGAAGAAGCCCTATCCCGTAATTCTAATCCTAAACCATAGTCATAACCGTAACACCTCATCCCTAATTCTAAAACGTCAAACCTAACCTTCACCCTACCAGCAACCCTAACCCTAACCCTAACCCCTAACCCTAAGCCCTCACCCTAACCACTAATCTTCATCCCTAAACCGTGCCGTAATCCTAACCCGAAATCTAATTCTCAGACTTCTTGCTTTCTCAGAGTTTTGAAAGCCTACAATCCTACTAAGCCATGCATGAAAGCCGGCTCTGCCACAGTGTCCTGCATGAAACCCAGAGGCCTATACACTGCGTACGATAGAGTGGGTTCCCAGCGACCATCACAGACCCCTAACTTCGCCTCCTAGTGCATACAGGGCCCGTGCCCTAAGGATAAACCCTACCCCTCACCCATAACCCTAACCCAGAACATAGCACCTAACCCTGATCCTACTGCTCACCTTAACAGGTAAAGCTCACCGTAACCCTAACTTTAACCCCTTATCTTAACGTTAATGCATGACACCCTGAGAACAAGACCTATACCGTAAATCTAACCCTAACTCCTAGCCATAACCGTAACACCTAATCCCTAATTCTGAAACGCCAACCCTAACCTTAACCCTACCAACAACACTAACACTAACCCTAACCCCTTACGCTAACCCTACGCCTAAAAATAACCCTAACCGTTGATCCTGAGTCATAACCCCTAACCTTAACCCTAACCCTTAACCCTAATCCCAATCCTAGCCATTAAACGTAAACCCTAACTCTTAACCCTAACCCTGACCTTTACCCTAATGCCTAGAGATCTAACCCCCACGCTGACCTACAGTTAAGACTAACCCTAACCCTCTAATGCTGACCTTAAACCTGAACCATACACCTGACCCTTAACCCTAAACCTATCCCTAACCCCCAACCCTAACCCTAACTGTTAAACCTCACCCTAACCCTTAACCCTGACCCTAATCCTAAACCTGAACCCTAACCCTAAGCCTAACCCTCAACCCTAACCCTATCCCTTAACCCTAACGCCTAACCCTAACGCTAACTCCAAACCTAAACCTTACCCTGGCCCCCTAAACCAGACTTAACACCTAACCCGTAACACTAACTCTAACCCTAACCACTAATCCCTAGCACCTAACCCTGACTCCAAGCCTAACCCCTAACTCGAAACCCCTAACCCCAACCCTAACCCTAATTCTCACACTACTTCCATTCCCGAGTGAAGCAAGCCTACAATACAGCCATGCCATGTGTGAGATGAGGCTCCGCCTGAGTCCTGCATGTAGGTCTTGTCCCAGGGCCCAGGGAATGATGTTGTGCTTTCGTGATGACTCCGACCGCACCCCTCTCACCGTAGATTAACCAGGTCCTGTGCCCTTAAACTGACCGATAAATCTAAGCCCTACCACCAACCCTAACCCCTGACCCTGAACCTAAGCCCCGAGCCTAAAGCCCAACACTAACTCTAAACCCTTACCCTAAACCTAATCCTTAACCCTAATGCTAACCCCTAAACGTAACACTAACCGTGGACAGTAAACCTAACCCTAACCTCTAACACAAACCCTAACACATAACTCGAACCCTAAAGCTAACCCTAACCCTTAACCCTAAACCTAAACCCTAACCCTAACCCTTAACCTTAACCCTCACCGTTAACTCTCACGCTAACCTTTAATCCTAACCCTAATCCTAATCTTCAACCGTAAACCTAACACTTAACCCTAACCCTGTACCTAACCCTAACCCTATACCAAACCCTAACCCCTCATCTTAACCCTAACCGTAAACCTCAACCCTAAACCGAACTGTAACCGTTAAACCTAAGAGTAACCTTTAACCCTAACCCTAATCCCTAACCCTAAGCCCTCACCCTAACACTAAACTTCATCCTTAACCCTAACCAGAATCCTAACCCTAAATCTAATTCTCAGACTTCTTGCTTTCTTAGAGTTTAGAAAGCCTGCAATCCTCCCATGCCATGCGTGAAAGGAGGCTCTACCACTGTGTCCTGCATCAAACCCACGGGCGCATACCCAGAGTACGATACAGTGGGATCCTGGTGACAATCCCAGTCCCCTAACCTCCCCCCACCCCCGCCTAAGGCAGACAGGGCCCGTGCGCTAAGCATAAACAATACCTGTAACAGATATCCCTCACCGTGAACATAACACCTAACCCTGTTCCTATTTCTCCCCTTAACACGTAAACCTCACCGTGAGCCTAACTTTAACCTCTTATCCTAACGTTAGTGCATAACCCATTCCCTGAGAACAACCCCTATCCCATAATTCTAACCCTATCTCCTAGTCGTCACTGTAACACCTAATCCCTAACCCTAATTCTAAACCGCTAACTCTAACCGTAACCCTGCCTACAACCCTAACACTGACAGTAACCCTTACTTCTAACCCCAACGCTATGCCTAACAAAAACCCTTAACCCTTCACCCTAACCCCTAAGCCTTACCCTAACCCTTAACCCTAATCCTAATCCTATCCATTAAACCTAACCCTAGCTCTTAAAGCTAACCCTAAACCTTACCCTCACGACTAGACCTAACCCTGACACTAACCTAACACCTAACCCTAACCGTAACCCCTACAGCTAACCTTAACCCTGAACCCTAAACCTAACCCTAACACTGAACCCTCACTATATCCCCAACCTCTAAGCCTAATCCTAACCGTTAACCCTCACCCTAACACTTAAACTGGACCATAACACTAAACATTAACCCTAACACTAAACTTTAACCCTAAACCTGAGCCCAACCCTTAACCCTAATCCTATCCTTTTACCCTAAACCTAACGCCTAAACCTAACCCTAACACTAACCCCAATCCTAATTCTAACCATACCCCTTCATAAAACACTAACTCCTAACCCTAACACTTACCAAAAACCCTAATCGCTAATCCCTAACACTAACGCTTAACCTTTACCGTAACCGTTAACCCTCACCCTAACCCTTAACGCCGACCCTAACCTTAACCTTTAATCTAAGCCTGACCCTTAACCCTAACAGTAAGGAAAACCCTCACGCCAACCTTATCCCTTATCCCTAACCCTAACACTACAGCTAAAAATACCACTAACCTTTGATCCTTAAACCTAACCCCTAACACTTACTTTAACCCCAAACCCTAACCCTAATCCTAAGCATTAAACCTAACCCTATCTCTTAACCCTTACTCTAACGCCTAGATCTAACCCTAAAATCTAACCTACCACCTAATCCTAACCTTAAGCCCTAATGCTAACTCTAACCCTGAACCCTAAACCTACCCGTAAACCCTTAACACTAACCCTATCCATAAACCTTAACCCTGACCCTAACCATTACCCGCACCCAAGCATTTAACCCTGACCCTAACCCTAATCCTTAACGATAAACTTAACACTAAACCCCAACCCTAAGCCCAACACTTAACCCTAATCCTAACCCTTGACCCTAAGCCTAACCCTAACCCCTAACCCTAAACCTAAGCCTAACCCCAACCTGAACCCTTAATCTTGACCCTTACCCTTAACCCTCACACTAACCCTACTCCTAATCTTTAACCATGAAGCTAACACTGAAGCCTACCCCTGTGCCAAACGCTAAACCCAAACCTTAACCCTAACCCTGAGACTTAACCGTAAACCTAACTGTAACTGTTAAACCTAACACTAACCTTTAACCCCAACCCCTAACCCAAGACCCCACCCTGACACTAATCTTCATCCCTAAACATTACCAGAATCCTACCCCTAAATCTAATTCTCAGAGTTCTTGCTTTCTCAGAGTTTAGAAAGCCTACAATCCTCCCATGCCATGAGTAAAAGGGGGCTCTGCCACTGTGTCCTGCATGAAACCCAGGAGCCCATACCCAGCGTACGATAGAGTGTGTTCCCGGCGACAATCCCATCCCCCTAACCCCCGCCCCCCGCCCAGTGCAGACAGGGCCCGTACGCTAAGTATAAACACTACCCCTAACAGATAACCCTCACCCTGAACATAACACCTAACCCTGATCCTATTGCTCACCTTAAAACATAAACCTCCCCGTAACCCTAACTTAGCCCCTTAACTTAACGTGAATGCATAACACCTTGAGAAGAAGCCCTATCCCGTAATTCTAATCCTAAACCATAGTCATAACCGTAACACCTCATCCCTAATTCTAAAACGTCAAACCTAACCTTCACCCTACCAGCAACCCTAACCCTAACCCTAACCCCTAACCCTAAGCCCTCACCCTAACCACTAATCTTCATCCCTAAACCGTGCCGTAATCCTAACCCGAAATCTAATTCTCAGACTTCTTGCTTTCTCAGAGTTTTGAAAGCCTACAATCCTACTAAGCCATGCATGAAAGCCGGCTCTGCCACAGTGTCCTGCATGAAACCCAGAGGCCTATACACTGCGTACGATAGAGTGGGTTCCCAGCGACCATCACAGACCCCTAACTTCGCCTCCTAGTGCATACAGGGCCCGTGCCCTAAGGATAAACCCTACCCCTCACCCATAACCCTAACCCAGAACATAGCACCTAACCCTGATCCTACTGCTCACCTTAACAGGTAAAGCTCACCGTAACCCTAACTTTAACCCCTTATCTTAACGTTAATGCATGACACCCTGAGAACAAGACCTATACCGTAAATCTAACCCTAACTCCTAGCCATAACCGTAACACCTAATCCCTAATTCTGAAACGCCAACCCTAACCTTAACCCTACCAACAACACTAACACTAACCCTAACCCCTTACGCTAACCCTACGCCTAAAAATAACCCTAACCGTTGATCCTGAGTCATAACCCCTAACCTTAACCCTAACCCTTAACCCTAATCCCAATCCTAGCCATTAAACGTAAACCCTAACTCTTAACCCTAACCCTGACCTTTACCCTAATGCCTAGAGATCTAACCCCCACGCTGACCTACAGTTAAGACTAACCCTAACCCTCTAATGCTGACCTTAAACCTGAACCATACACCTGACCCTTAACCCTAAACCTATCCCTAACCCCCAACCCTAACCCTAACTGTTAAACCTCACCCTAACCCTTAACCCTGACCCTAATCCTAAACCTGAACCCTAACCCTAAGCCTAACCCTCAACCCTAACCCTATCCCTTAACCCTAACGCCTAACCCTAACGCTAACTCCAAACCTAAACCTTACCCTGGCCCCCTAAACCAGACTTAACACCTAACCCGTAACACTAACTCTAACCCTAACCACTAATCCCTAGCACCTAACCCTGACTCCAAGCCTAACCCCTAACTCGAAACCCCTAACCCCAACCCTAACCCTAATTCTCACACTACTTCCATTCCCGAGTGAAGCAAGCCTACAATACAGCCATGCCATGTGTGAGATGAGGCTCCGCCTGAGTCCTGCATGTAGGTCTTGTCCCAGGGCCCAGGGAATGATGTTGTGCTTTCGTGATGACTCCGACCGCACCCCTCTCACCGTAGATTAACCAGGTCCTGTGCCCTTAAACTGACCGATAAATCTAAGCCCTACCACCAACCCTAACCCCTGACCCTGAACCTAAGCCCCGAGCCTAAAGCCCAACACTAACTCTAAACCCTTACCCTAAACCTAATCCTTAACCCTAATGCTAACCCCTAAACGTAACACTAACCGTGGACAGTAAACCTAACCCTAACCTCTAACACAAACCCTAACACATAACTCGAACCCTAAAGCTAACCCTAACCCTTAACCCTAAACCTAAACCCTAACCCTAACCCTTAACCTTAACCCTCACCGTTAACTCTCACGCTAACCTTTAATCCTAACCCTAATCCTAATCTTCAACCGTAAACCTAACACTTAACCCTAACCCTGTACCTAACCCTAACCCTATACCAAACCCTAACCCCTCATCTTAACCCTAACCGTAAACCTCAACCCTAAACCGAACTGTAACCGTTAAACCTAAGAGTAACCTTTAACCCTAACCCTAATCCCTAACCCTAAGCCCTCACCCTAACACTAAACTTCATCCTTAACCCTAACCAGAATCCTAACCCTAAATCTAATTCTCAGACTTCTTGCTTTCTTAGAGTTTAGAAAGCCTGCAATCCTCCCATGCCATGCGTGAAAGGAGGCTCTACCACTGTGTCCTGCATCAAACCCACGGGCGCATACCCAGAGTACGATACAGTGGGATCCTGGTGACAATCCCAGTCCCCTAACCTCCCCCCACCCCCGCCTAAGGCAGACAGGGCCCGTGCGCTAAGCATAAACAATACCTGTAACAGATATCCCTCACCGTGAACATAACACCTAACCCTGTTCCTATTTCTCCCCTTAACACGTAAACCTCACCGTGAGCCTAACTTTAACCTCTTATCCTAACGTTAGTGCATAACCCATTCCCTGAGAACAACCCCTATCCCATAATTCTAACCCTATCTCCTAGTCGTCACTGTAACACCTAATCCCTAACCCTAATTCTAAACCGCTAACTCTAACCGTAACCCTGCCTACAACCCTAACACTGACAGTAACCCTTACTTCTAACCCCAACGCTATGCCTAACAAAAACCCTTAACCCTTCACCCTAACCCCTAAGCCTTACCCTAACCCTTAACCCTAATCCTAATCCTATCCATTAAACCTAACCCTAGCTCTTAAAGCTAACCCTAAACCTTACCCTCACGACTAGACCTAACCCTGACACTAACCTAACACCTAACCCTAACCGTAACCCCTACAGCTAACCTTAACCCTGAACCCTAAACCTAACCCTAACACTGAACCCTCACTATATCCCCAACCTCTAAGCCTAATCCTAACCGTTAACCCTCACCCTAACACTTAAACTGGACCATAACACTAAACATTAACCCTAACACTAAACTTTAACCCTAAACCTGAGCCCAACCCTTAACCCTAATCCTATCCTTTTACCCTAAACCTAACGCCTAAACCTAACCCTAACACTAACCCCAATCCTAATTCTAACCATACCCCTTCATAAAACACTAACTCCTAACCCTAACACTTACCAAAAACCCTAATCGCTAATCCCTAACACTAACGCTTAACCTTTACCGTAACCGTTAACCCTCACCCTAACCCTTAACGCCGACCCTAACCTTAACCTTTAATCTAAGCCTGACCCTTAACCCTAACAGTAAGGAAAACCCTCACGCCAACCTTATCCCTTATCCCTAACCCTAACACTACAGCTAAAAATACCACTAACCTTTGATCCTTAAACCTAACCCCTAACACTTACTTTAACCCCAAACCCTAACCCTAATCCTAAGCATTAAACCTAACCCTATCTCTTAACCCTTACTCTAACGCCTAGATCTAACCCTAAAATCTAACCTACCACCTAATCCTAACCTTAAGCCCTAATGCTAACTCTAACCCTGAACCCTAAACCTACCCGTAAACCCTTAACACTAACCCTATCCATAAACCTTAACCCTGACCCTAACCATTACCCGCACCCAAGCATTTAACCCTGACCCTAACCCTAATCCTTAACGATAAACTTAACACTAAACCCCAACCCTAAGCCCAACACTTAACCCTAATCCTAACCCTTGACCCTAAGCCTAACCCTAACCCCTAACCCTAAACCTAAGCCTAACCCCAACCTGAACCCTTAATCTTGACCCTTACCCTTAACCCTCACACTAACCCTACTCCTAATCTTTAACCATGAAGCTAACACTGAAGCCTACCCCTGTGCCAAACGCTAAACCCAAACCTTAACCCTAACCCTGAGACTTAACCGTAAACCTAACTGTAACTGTTAAACCTAACACTAACCTTTAACCCCAACCCCTAACCCAAGACCCCACCCTGACACTAATCTTCATCCCTAAACATTACCAGAATCCTACCCCTAAATCTAATTCTCAGAGTTCTTGCTTTCTCAGAGTTTAGAAAGCCTACAATCCTCCCATGCCATGAGTAAAAGGGGGCTCTGCCACTGTGTCCTGCATGAAACCCAGGAGCCCATACCCAGCGTACGATAGAGTGTGTTCCCGGCGACAATCCCATCCCCCTAACCCCCGCCCCCCGCCCAGTGCAGACAGGGCCCGTACGCTAAGTATAAACACTACCCCTAACAGATAACCCTCACCCTGAACATAACACCTAACCCTGATCCTATTGCTCACCTTAAAACATAAACCTCCCCGTAACCCTAACTTAGCCCCTTAACTTAACGTGAATGCATAACACCTTGAGAAGAAGCCCTATCCCGTAATTCTAATCCTAAACCATAGTCATAACCGTAACACCTCATCCCTAATTCTAAAACGTCAAACCTAACCTTCACCCTACCAGCAACCCTAACCCTAACCCTAACCCCTAACCCTAAGCCCTCACCCTAACCACTAATCTTCATCCCTAAACCGTGCCGTAATCCTAACCCGAAATCTAATTCTCAGACTTCTTGCTTTCTCAGAGTTTTGAAAGCCTACAATCCTACTAAGCCATGCATGAAAGCCGGCTCTGCCACAGTGTCCTGCATGAAACCCAGAGGCCTATACACTGCGTACGATAGAGTGGGTTCCCAGCGACCATCACAGACCCCTAACTTCGCCTCCTAGTGCATACAGGGCCCGTGCCCTAAGGATAAACCCTACCCCTCACCCATAACCCTAACCCAGAACATAGCACCTAACCCTGATCCTACTGCTCACCTTAACAGGTAAAGCTCACCGTAACCCTAACTTTAACCCCTTATCTTAACGTTAATGCATGACACCCTGAGAACAAGACCTATACCGTAAATCTAACCCTAACTCCTAGCCATAACCGTAACACCTAATCCCTAATTCTGAAACGCCAACCCTAACCTTAACCCTACCAACAACACTAACACTAACCCTAACCCCTTACGCTAACCCTACGCCTAAAAATAACCCTAACCGTTGATCCTGAGTCATAACCCCTAACCTTAACCCTAACCCTTAACCCTAATCCCAATCCTAACCATTAAACGTAAACCCTAACTCTTAACCCTAACCCTGACCTTTACCCTAATGCCTAGAGATCTAACCCCCACGCTGACCTACAGTTAAGACTAACCCTAACCCTCTAATGCTGACCTTAAACCTGAACCATACACCTGACCCTTAACCCTAAACCTATCCCTAACCCCCTAACCCTAACCCTAACTGTTAAACCTCACCCTAACCCTTAACCCTGACCCTAATCCTAAACCTGAACCCTAACCCTAAGCCTAACCCTCAACCCTAACCCTATCCCTTAACCCTAACGCCTAACCCTAACGCTAACTCCAAACCTAAACCTTACCCTGGCCCCCTAAACCAGACTTAACACCTAACCCGTAACACTAACTCTAACCCTAACCACTAATCCCTAGCACCTAACCCTGACTCCAAGCCTAACCCCTAACTCGAAACCCCTAACCCCAACCCTAACCCTAATTCTCACACTACTTCCATTCCCGAGTGAAGCAAGCCTACAATACAGCCATGCCATGTGTGAGATGAGGCTCCGCCTGAGTCCTGCATGTAGGTCTTGTCCCAGGGCCCAGGGAATGATGTTGTGCTTTCGTGATGACTCCGACCGCACCCCTCTCACCGTAGATTAACCAGGTCCTGTGCCCTTAAACTGACCGATAAATCTAAGCCCTACCACCAACCCTAACCCCTGACCCTGAACCTAAGCCCCGAGCCTAAAGCCCAACACTAACTCTAAACCCTTACCCTAAACCTAATCCTTAACCCTAATGCTAACCCCTAAACGTAACACTAACCGTGGACAGTAAACCTAACCCTAACCTCTAACACAAACCCTAACACATAACTCGAACCCTAAAGCTAACCCTAACCCTTAACCCTAAACCTAAACCCTAACCCTAACCCTTAACCTTAACCCTCACCGTTAACTCTCACGCTAACCTTTAATCCTAACCCTAATCCTAATCTTCAACCGTAAACCTAACACTTAACCCTAACCCTGTACCTAACCCTAACCCTATACCAAACCCTAACCCCTCATCTTAACCCTAACCGTAAACCTCAACCCTAAACCGAACTGTAACCGTTAAACCTAAGAGTAACCTTTAACCCTAACCCTAATCCCTAACCCTAAGCCCTCACCCTAACACTAAACTTCATCCTTAACCCTAACCAGAATCCTAACCCTAAATCTAATTCTCAGACTTCTTGCTTTCTTAGAGTTTAGAAAGCCTGCAATCCTCCCATGCCATGCGTGAAAGGAGGCTCTACCACTGTGTCCTGCATCAAACCCACGGGCGCATACCCAGAGTACGATACAGTGGGATCCTGGTGACAATCCCAGTCCCCTAACCTCCCCCCACCCCCGCCTAAGGCAGACAGGGCCCGTGCGCTAAGCATAAACAATACCTGTAACAGATATCCCTCACCGTGAACATAACACCTAACCCTGTTCCTATTTCTCCCCTTAACACGTAAACCTCACCGTGAGCCTAACTTTAACCTCTTATCCTAACGTTAGTGCATAACCCATTCCCTGAGAACAACCCCTATCCCATAATTCTAACCCTATCTCCTAGTCGTCACTGTAACACCTAATCCCTAACCCTAATTCTAAACCGCTAACTCTAACCGTAACCCTGCCTACAACCCTAACACTGACAGTAACCCTTACTTCTAACCCCAACGCTATGCCTAACAAAAACCCTTAACCCTTCACCCTAACCCCTAAGCCTTACCCTAACCCTTAACCCTAATCCTAATCCTATCCATTAAACCTAACCCTAGCTCTTAAAGCTAACCCTAAACCTTACCCTCACGACTAGACCTAACCCTGACACTAACCTAACACCTAACCCTAACCGTAACCCCTACAGCTAACCTTAACCCTGAACCCTAAACCTAACCCTAACACTGAACCCTCACTATATCCCCAACCTCTAAGCCTAATCCTAACCGTTAACCCTCACCCTAACACTTAAACTGGACCATAACACTAAACATTAACCCTAACACTAAACTTTAACCCTAAACCTGAGCCCAACCCTTAACCCTAATCCTATCCTTTTACCCTAAACCTAACGCCTAAACCTAACCCTAACACTAACCCCAATCCTAATTCTAACCATACCCCTTCATAAAACACTAACTCCTAACCCTAACACTTACCAAAAACCCTAATCGCTAATCCCTAACACTAACGCTTAACCTTTACCGTAACCGTTAACCCTCACCCTAACCCTTAACGCCGACCCTAACCTTAACCTTTAATCTAAGCCTGACCCTTAACCCTAACAGTAAGGAAAACCCTCACGCCAACCTTATCCCTTATCCCTAACCCTAACACTACAGCTAAAAATACCACTAACCTTTGATCCTTAAACCTAACCCCTAACACTTACTTTAACCCCAAACCCTAACCCTAATCCTAAGCATTAAACCTAACCCTATCTCTTAACCCTTACTCTAACGCCTAGATCTAACCCTAAAATCTAACCTACCACCTAATCCTAACCTTAAGCCCTAATGCTAACTCTAACCCTGAACCCTAAACCTACCCGTAAACCCTTAACACTAACCCTATCCATAAACCTTAACCCTGACCCTAACCATTACCCGCACCCAAGCATTTAACCCTGACCCTAACCCTAATCCTTAACGATAAACTTAACACTAAACCCCAACCCTAAGCCCAACACTTAACCCTAATCCTAACCCTTGACCCTAAGCCTAACCCTAACCCCTAACCCTAAACCTAAGCCTAACCCCAACCTGAACCCTTAATCTTGACCCTTACCCTTAACCCTCACACTAACCCTACTCCTAATCTTTAACCATGAAGCTAACACTGAAGCCTACCCCTGTGCCAAACGCTAAACCCAAACCTTAACCCTAACCCTGAGACTTAACCGTAAACCTAACTGTAACTGTTAAACCTAACACTAACCTTTAACCCCAACCCCTAACCCAAGACCCCACCCTGACACTAATCTTCATCCCTAAACATTACCAGAATCCTACCCCTAAATCTAATTCTCAGAGTTCTTGCTTTCTCAGAGTTTAGAAAGCCTACAATCCTCCCATGCCATGAGTAAAAGGGGGCTCTGCCACTGTGTCCTGCATGAAACCCAGGAGCCCATACCCAGCGTACGATAGAGTGTGTTCCCGGCGACAATCCCATCCCCCTAACCCCCGCCCCCCGCCCAGTGCAGACAGGGCCCGTACGCTAAGTATAAACACTACCCCTAACAGATAACCCTCACCCTGAACATAACACCTAACCCTGATCCTATTGCTCACCTTAAAACATAAACCTCCCCGTAACCCTAACTTAGCCCCTTAACTTAACGTGAATGCATAACACCTTGAGAAGAAGCCCTATCCCGTAATTCTAATCCTAAACCATAGTCATAACCGTAACACCTCATCCCTAATTCTAAAACGTCAAACCTAACCTTCACCCTACCAGCAACCCTAACCCTAACCCTAACCCCTAACCCTAAGCCCTCACCCTAACCACTAATCTTCATCCCTAAACCGTGCCGTAATCCTAACCCGAAATCTAATTCTCAGACTTCTTGCTTTCTCAGAGTTTTGAAAGCCTACAATCCTACTAAGCCATGCATGAAAGCCGGCTCTGCCACAGTGTCCTGCATGAAACCCAGAGGCCTATACACTGCGTACGATAGAGTGGGTTCCCAGCGACCATCACAGACCCCTAACTTCGCCTCCTAGTGCATACAGGGCCCGTGCCCTAAGGATAAACCCTACCCCTCACCCATAACCCTAACCCAGAACATAGCACCTAACCCTGATCCTACTGCTCACCTTAACAGGTAAAGCTCACCGTAACCCTAACTTTAACCCCTTATCTTAACGTTAATGCATGACACCCTGAGAACAAGACCTATACCGTAAATCTAACCCTAACTCCTAGCCATAACCGTAACACCTAATCCCTAATTCTGAAACGCCAACCCTAACCTTAACCCTACCAACAACACTAACACTAACCCTAACCCCTTACGCTAACCCTACGCCTAAAAATAACCCTAACCGTTGATCCTGAGTCATAACCCCTAACCTTAACCCTAACCCTTAACCCTAATCCCAATCCTAACCATTAAACGTAAACCCTAACTCTTAACCCTAACCCTGACCTTTACCCTAATGCCTAGAGATCTAACCCCCACGCTGACCTACAGTTAAGACTAACCCTAACCCTCTAATGCTGACCTTAAACCTGAACCATACACCTGACCCTTAACCCTAAACCTATCCCTAACCCCCTAACCCTAACCCTAACTGTTAAACCTCACCCTAACCCTTAACCCTGACCCTAATCCTAAACCTGAACCCTAACCCTAAGCCTAACCCTCAACCCTAACCCTATCCCTTAACCCTAACGCCTAACCCTAACGCTAACTCCAAACCTAAACCTTACCCTGGCCCCCTAAACCAGACTTAACACCTAACCCGTAACACTAACTCTAACCCTAACCACTAATCCCTAGCACCTAACCCTGACTCCAAGCCTAACCCCTAACTCGAAACCCCTAACCCCAACCCTAACCCTAATTCTCACACTACTTCCATTCCCGAGTGAAGCAAGCCTACAATACAGCCATGCCATGTGTGAGATGAGGCTCCGCCTGAGTCCTGCATGTAGGTCTTGTCCCAGGGCCCAGGGAATGATGTTGTGCTTTCGTGATGACTCCGACCGCACCCCTCTCACCGTAGATTAACCAGGTCCTGTGCCCTTAAACTGACCGATAAATCTAAGCCCTACCACCAACCCTAACCCCTGACCCTGAACCTAAGCCCCGAGCCTAAAGCCCAACACTAACTCTAAACCCTTACCCTAAACCTAATCCTTAACCCTAATGCTAACCCCTAAACGTAACACTAACCGTGGACAGTAAACCTAACCCTAACCTCTAACACAAACCCTAACACATAACTCGAACCCTAAAGCTAACCCTAACCCTTAACCCTAAACCTAAACCCTAACCCTAACCCTTAACCTTAACCCTCACCGTTAACTCTCACGCTAACCTTTAATCCTAACCCTAATCCTAATCTTCAACCGTAAACCTAACACTTAACCCTAACCCTGTACCTAACCCTAACCCTATACCAAACCCTAACCCCTCATCTTAACCCTAACCGTAAACCTCAACCCTAAACCGAACTGTAACCGTTAAACCTAAGAGTAACCTTTAACCCTAACCCTAATCCCTAACCCTAAGCCCTCACCCTAACACTAAACTTCATCCTTAACCCTAACCAGAATCCTAACCCTAAATCTAATTCTCAGACTTCTTGCTTTCTTAGAGTTTAGAAAGCCTGCAATCCTCCCATGCCATGCGTGAAAGGAGGCTCTACCACTGTGTCCTGCATCAAACCCACGGGCGCATACCCAGAGTACGATACAGTGGGATCCTGGTGACAATCCCAGTCCCCTAACCTCCCCCCACCCCCGCCTAAGGCAGACAGGGCCCGTGCGCTAAGCATAAACAATACCTGTAACAGATATCCCTCACCGTGAACATAACACCTAACCCTGTTCCTATTTCTCCCCTTAACACGTAAACCTCACCGTGAGCCTAACTTTAACCTCTTATCCTAACGTTAGTGCATAACCCATTCCCTGAGAACAACCCCTATCCCATAATTCTAACCCTATCTCCTAGTCGTCACTGTAACACCTAATCCCTAACCCTAATTCTAAACCGCTAACTCTAACCGTAACCCTGCCTACAACCCTAACACTGACAGTAACCCTTACTTCTAACCCCAACGCTATGCCTAACAAAAACCCTTAACCCTTCACCCTAACCCCTAAGCCTTACCCTAACCCTTAACCCTAATCCTAATCCTATCCATTAAACCTAACCCTAGCTCTTAAAGCTAACCCTAAACCTTACCCTCACGACTAGACCTAACCCTGACACTAACCTAACACCTAACCCTAACCGTAACCCCTACAGCTAACCTTAACCCTGAACCCTAAACCTAACCCTAACACTGAACCCTCACTATATCCCCAACCTCTAAGCCTAATCCTAACCGTTAACCCTCACCCTAACACTTAAACTGGACCATAACACTAAACATTAACCCTAACACTAAACTTTAACCCTAAACCTGAGCCCAACCCTTAACCCTAATCCTATCCTTTTACCCTAAACCTAACGCCTAAACCTAACCCTAACACTAACCCCAATCCTAATTCTAACCATACCCCTTCATAAAACACTAACTCCTAACCCTAACACTTACCAAAAACCCTAATCGCTAATCCCTAACACTAACGCTTAACCTTTACCGTAACCGTTAACCCTCACCCTAACCCTTAACGCCGACCCTAACCTTAACCTTTAATCTAAGCCTGACCCTTAACCCTAACAGTAAGGAAAACCCTCACGCCAACCTTATCCCTTATCCCTAACCCTAACACTACAGCTAAAAATACCACTAACCTTTGATCCTTAAACCTAACCCCTAACACTTACTTTAACCCCAAACCCTAACCCTAATCCTAAGCATTAAACCTAACCCTATCTCTTAACCCTTACTCTAACGCCTAGATCTAACCCTAAAATCTAACCTACCACCTAATCCTAACCTTAAGCCCTAATGCTAACTCTAACCCTGAACCCTAAACCTACCCGTAAACCCTTAACACTAACCCTATCCATAAACCTTAACCCTGACCCTAACCATTACCCGCACCCAAGCATTTAACCCTGACCCTAACCCTAATCCTTAACGATAAACTTAACACTAAACCCCAACCCTAAGCCCAACACTTAACCCTAATCCTAACCCTTGACCCTAAGCCTAACCCTAACCCCTAACCCTAAACCTAAGCCTAACCCCAACCTGAACCCTTAATCTTGACCCTTACCCTTAACCCTCACACTAACCCTACTCCTAATCTTTAACCATGAAGCTAACACTGAAGCCTACCCCTGTGCCAAACGCTAAACCCAAACCTTAACCCTAACCCTGAGACTTAACCGTAAACCTAACTGTAACTGTTAAACCTAACACTAACCTTTAACCCCAACCCCTAACCCAAGACCCCACCCTGACACTAATCTTCATCCCTAAACATTACCAGAATCCTACCCCTAAATCTAATTCTCAGAGTTCTTGCTTTCTCAGAGTTTAGAAAGCCTACAATCCTCCCATGCCATGAGTAAAAGGGGGCTCTGCCACTGTGTCCTGCATGAAACCCAGGAGCCCATACCCAGCGTACGATAGAGTGTGTTCCCGGCGACAATCCCATCCCCCTAACCCCCGCCCCCCGCCCAGTGCAGACAGGGCCCGTACGCTAAGTATAAACACTACCCCTAACAGATAACCCTCACCCTGAACATAACACCTAACCCTGATCCTATTGCTCACCTTAAAACATAAACCTCCCCGTAACCCTAACTTAGCCCCTTAACTTAACGTGAATGCATAACACCTTGAGAAGAAGCCCTATCCCGTAATTCTAATCCTAAACCATAGTCATAACCGTAACACCTCATCCCTAATTCTAAAACGTCAAACCTAACCTTCACCCTACCAGCAACCCTAACCCTAACCCTAACCCCTAACCCTAAGCCCTCACCCTAACCACTAATCTTCATCCCTAAACCGTGCCGTAATCCTAACCCGAAATCTAATTCTCAGACTTCTTGCTTTCTCAGAGTTTTGAAAGCCTACAATCCTACTAAGCCATGCATGAAAGCCGGCTCTGCCACAGTGTCCTGCATGAAACCCAGAGGCCTATACACTGCGTACGATAGAGTGGGTTCCCAGCGACCATCACAGACCCCTAACTTCGCCTCCTAGTGCATACAGGGCCCGTGCCCTAAGGATAAACCCTACCCCTCACCCATAACCCTAACCCAGAACATAGCACCTAACCCTGATCCTACTGCTCACCTTAACAGGTAAAGCTCACCGTAACCCTAACTTTAACCCCTTATCTTAACGTTAATGCATGACACCCTGAGAACAAGACCTATACCGTAAATCTAACCCTAACTCCTAGCCATAACCGTAACACCTAATCCCTAATTCTGAAACGCCAACCCTAACCTTAACCCTACCAACAACACTAACACTAACCCTAACCCCTTACGCTAACCCTACGCCTAAAAATAACCCTAACCGTTGATCCTGAGTCATAACCCCTAACCTTAACCCTAACCCTTAACCCTAATCCCAATCCTAACCATTAAACGTAACCCTAACTCTTAACCCTAACCCTGACCTTTACCCTAATGCCTAGAGATCTAACCCCCACGCTGACCTACAGTTAAGACTAACCCTAACCCTCTAATGCTGACCTTAAACCTGAACCATACACCTGACCCTTAACCCTAAACCTATCCCTAACCCCCTAACCCTAACCCTAACTGTTAAACCTCACCCTAACCCTTAACCCTGACCCTAATCCTAAACCTGAACCCTAACCCTAAGCCTAACCCTCAACCCTAACCCTATCCCTTAACCCTAACGCCTAACCCTAACGCTAACTCCAAACCTAAACCTTACCCTGGCCCCCTAAACCAGACTTAACACCTAACCCGTAACACTAACTCTAACCCTAACCACTAATCCCTAGCACCTAACCCTGACTCCAAGCCTAACCCCTAACTCGAAACCCCTAACCCCAACCCTAACCCTAATTCTCACACTACTTCCATTCCCGAGTGAAGCAAGCCTACAATACAGCCATGCCATGTGTGAGATGAGGCTCCGCCTGAGTCCTGCATGTAGGTCTTGTCCCAGGGCCCAGGGAATGATGTTGTGCTTTCGTGATGACTCCGACCGCACCCCTCTCACCGTAGATTAACCAGGTCCTGTGCCCTTAAACTGACCGATAAATCTAAGCCCTACCACCAACCCTAACCCCTGACCCTGAACCTAAGCCCCGAGCCTAAAGCCCAACACTAACTCTAAACCCTTACCCTAAACCTAATCCTTAACCCTAATGCTAACCCCTAAACGTAACACTAACCGTGGACAGTAAACCTAACCCTAACCTCTAACACAAACCCTAACACATAACTCGAACCCTAAAGCTAACCCTAACCCTTAACCCTAAACCTAAACCCTAACCCTAACCCTTAACCTTAACCCTCACCGTTAACTCTCACGCTAACCTTTAATCCTAACCCTAATCCTAATCTTCAACCGTAAACCTAACACTTAACCCTAACCCTGTACCTAACCCTAACCCTATACCAAACCCTAACCCCTCATCTTAACCCTAACCGTAAACCTCAACCCTAAACCGAACTGTAACCGTTAAACCTAAGAGTAACCTTTAACCCTAACCCTAATCCCTAACCCTAAGCCCTCACCCTAACACTAAACTTCATCCTTAACCCTAACCAGAATCCTAACCCTAAATCTAATTCTCAGACTTCTTGCTTTCTTAGAGTTTAGAAAGCCTGCAATCCTCCCATGCCATGCGTGAAAGGAGGCTCTACCACTGTGTCCTGCATCAAACCCACGGGCGCATACCCAGAGTACGATACAGTGGGATCCTGGTGACAATCCCAGTCCCCTAACCTCCCCCCACCCCCGCCTAAGGCAGACAGGGCCCGTGCGCTAAGCATAAACAATACCTGTAACAGATATCCCTCACCGTGAACATAACACCTAACCCTGTTCCTATTTCTCCCCTTAACACGTAAACCTCACCGTGAGCCTAACTTTAACCTCTTATCCTAACGTTAGTGCATAACCCATTCCCTGAGAACAACCCCTATCCCATAATTCTAACCCTATCTCCTAGTCGTCACTGTAACACCTAATCCCTAACCCTAATTCTAAACCGCTAACTCTAACCGTAACCCTGCCTACAACCCTAACACTGACAGTAACCCTTACTTCTAACCCCAACGCTATGCCTAACAAAAACCCTTAACCCTTCACCCTAACCCCTAAGCCTTACCCTAACCCTTAACCCTAATCCTAATCCTATCCATTAAACCTAACCCTAGCTCTTAAAGCTAACCCTAAACCTTACCCTCACGACTAGACCTAACCCTGACACTAACCTAACACCTAACCCTAACCATAACCCCTACAGCTAACCTTAACCCTGAACCCTAAACCTAACCCTAACACTGAACCCTCACTATATCCCCAACCTCTAAGCCTAATCCTAACCGTTAACCCTCACCCTAACACTTAAACTGGACCATAACACTAAACTTTAACCCTAAACCTGAGCCCAACCCTTAACCCTAATCCTATCCTTTTACCCTAAACCTAACGCCTAAACCTAACCCTAACACTAACCCCAATCCTAATTCTAACCATACCCCTTCATAAAACACTAACTCCTAACCCTAACACTTACCAAAAACCCTAATCGCTAATCCCTAACACTAACGCTTAACCTTTACCGTAACCGTTAACCCTCACCCTAACCCTTAACGCCGACCCTAACCTTAACCTTTAATCTAAGCCTGACCCTTAACCCTAACAGTAAGGAAAACCCTCACGCCAACCTTATCCCTTATCCCTAACCCTAACACTACAGCTAAAAATACCACTAACCTTTGATCCTTAAACCTAACCCCTAACACTTACTTTAACCCCAAACCCTAACCCTAATCCTAAGCATTAAACCTAACCCTATCTCTTAACCCTTACTCTAACGCCTAGATCTAACCCTAAAATCTAACCTACCACCTAATCCTAACCTTAAGCCCTAATGCTAACTCTAACCCTGAACCCTAAACCTACCCGTAAACCCTTAACACTAACCCTATCCATAAACCTTAACCCTGACCCTAACCATTACCCGCACCCAAGCATTTAACCCTGACCCTAACCCTAATCCTTAACGATAAACTTAACACTAAACCCCAACCCTAAGCCCAACACTTAACCCTAATCCTAACCCTTGACCCTAAGCCTAACCCTAACCCCTAACCCTAAACCTAAGCCTAACCCCAACCTGAACCCTTAATCTTGACCCTTACCCTTAACCCTCACACTAACCCTACTCCTAATCTTTAACCATGAAGCTAACACTGAAGCCTACCCCTGTGCCAAACGCTAAACCCAAACCTTAACCCTAACCCTGAGACTTAACCGTAAACCTAACTGTAACTGTTAAACCTAACACTAACCTTTAACCCCAACCCCTAACCCAAGACCCCACCCTGACACTAATCTTCATCCCTAAACATTACCAGAATCCTACCCCTAAATCTAATTCTCAGAGTTCTTGCTTTCTCAGAGTTTAGAAAGCCTACAATCCTCCCATGCCATGAGTAAAAGGGGGCTCTGCCACTGTGTCCTGCATGAAACCCAGGAGCCCATACCCAGCGTACGATAGAGTGTGTTCCCGGCGACAATCCCATCCCCCTAACCCCCGCCCCCCGCCCAGTGCAGACAGGGCCCGTACGCTAAGTATAAACACTACCCCTAACAGATAACCCTCACCCTGAACATAACACCTAACCCTGATCCTATTGCTCACCTTAAAACATAAACCTCCCCGTAACCCTAACTTAGCCCCTTAACTTAACGTGAATGCATAACACCTTGAGAAGAAGCCCTATCCCGTAATTCTAATCCTAAACCATAGTCATAACCGTAACACCTCATCCCTAATTCTAAAACGTCAAACCTAACCTTCACCCTACCAGCAACCCTAACCCTAACCCTAACCCCTAACCCTAAGCCCTCACCCTAACCACTAATCTTCATCCCTAAACCGTGCCGTAATCCTAACCCGAAATCTAATTCTCAGACTTCTTGCTTTCTCAGAGTTTTGAAAGCCTACAATCCTACTAAGCCATGCATGAAAGCCGGCTCTGCCACAGTGTCCTGCATGAAACCCAGAGGCCTATACACTGCGTACGATAGAGTGGGTTCCCAGCGACCATCACAGACCCCTAACTTCGCCTCCTAGTGCATACAGGGCCCGTGCCCTAAGGATAAACCCTACCCCTCACCCATAACCCTAACCCAGAACATAGCACCTAACCCTGATCCTACTGCTCACCTTAACAGGTAAAGCTCACCGTAACCCTAACTTTAACCCCTTATCTTAACGTTAATGCATGACACCCTGAGAACAAGACCTATACCGTAAATCTAACCCTAACTCCTAGCCATAACCGTAACACCTAATCCCTAATTCTGAAACGCCAACCCTAACCTTAACCCTACCAACAACACTAACACTAACCCTAACCCCTTACGCTAACCCTACGCCTAAAAATAACCCTAACCGTTGATCCTGAGTCATAACCCCTAACCTTAACCCTAACCCTTAACCCTAATCCCAATCCTAGCCATTAAACGTAAACCCTAACTCTTAACCCTAACCCTGACCTTTACCCTAATGCCTAGAGATCTAACCCCCACGCTGACCTACAGTTAAGACTAACCCTAACCCTCTAATGCTGACCTTAAACCTGAACCATACACCTGACCCTTAACCCTAAACCTATCCCTAACCCCCTAACCCTAACCCTAACTGTTAAACCTCACCCTAACCCTTAACCCTGACCCTAATCCTAAACCTGAACCCTAACCCTAAGCCTAACCCTCAACCCTAACCCTATCCCTTAACCCTAACGCCTAACCCTAACGCTAACTCCAAACCTAAACCTTACCCTGGCCCCCTAAACCAGACTTAACACCTAACCCGTAACACTAACTCTAACCCTAACCACTAATCCCTAGCACCTAACCCTGACTCCAAGCCTAACCCCTAACTCGAAACCCCTAACCCCAACCCTAACCCTAATTCTCACACTACTTCCATTCCCGAGTGAAGCAAGCCTACAATACAGCCATGCCATGTGTGAGATGAGGCTCCGCCTGAGTCCTGCATGTAGGTCTTGTCCCAGGGCCCAGGGAATGATGTTGTGCTTTCGTGATGACTCCGACCGCACCCCTCTCACCGTAGATTAACCAGGTCCTGTGCCCTTAAACTGACCGATAAATCTAAGCCCTACCACCAACCCTAACCCCTGACCCTGAACCTAAGCCCCGAGCCTAAAGCCCAACACTAACTCTAAACCCTTACCCTAAACCTAATCCTTAACCCTAATGCTAACCCCTAAACGTAACACTAACCGTGGACAGTAAACCTAACCCTAACCTCTAACACAAACCCTAACACATAACTCGAATCCTAAAGCTAACCCTAACCCTTAACCCTAAACCTAAACCCTAACCCTAACCCTTAACCTTAACCCTCACCGTTAACTCTCACGCTAACCTTTAATCCTAACCCTAATCCTAATCTTCAACCGTAAACCTAACACTTAACCCTAACCCTGTACCTAACCCTAACCCTATACCAAACCCTAACCCCTCATCTTAACCCTAACCGTAAACCTCAACCCTAAACCGAACTGTAACCGTTAAACCTAAGAGTAACCTTTAACCCTAACCCTAATCCCTAACCCTAAGCCCTCACCCTAACACTAAACTTCATCCTTAACCCTAACCAGAATCCTAACCCTAAATCTAATTCTCAGACTTCTTGCTTTCTTAGAGTTTAGAAAGCCTGCAATCCTCCCATGCCATGCGTGAAAGGAGGCTCTACCACTGTGTCCTGCATCAAACCCACGGGCGCATACCCAGAGTACGATACAGTGGGATCCTGGTGACAATCCCAGTCCCCTAACCTCCCCCCACCCCCGCCTAAGGCAGACAGGGCCCGTGCGCTAAGCATAAACAATACCTGTAACAGATATCCCTCACCGTGAACATAACACCTAACCCTGTTCCTATTTCTCCCCTTAACACGTAAACCTCACCGTGAGCCTAACTTTAACCTCTTATCCTAACGTTAGTGCATAACCCATTCCCTGAGAACAACCCCTATCCCATAATTCTAACCCTATCTCCTAGTCGTCACTGTAACACCTAATCCCTAACCCTAATTCTAAACCGCTAACTCTAACCGTAACCCTGCCTACAACCCTAACACTGACAGTAACCCTTACTTCTAACCCCAACGCTATGCCTAACAAAAACCCTTAACCCTTCACCCTAACCCCTAAGCCTTACCCTAACCCTTAACCCTAATCCTAATCCTATCCATTAAACCTAACCCTAGCTCTTAAAGCTAACCCTAAACCTTACCCTCACGACTAGACCTAACCCTGACACTAACCTAACACCTAACCCTAACCGTAACCCCTACAGCTAACCTTAACCCTGAACCCTAAACCTAACCCTAACACTGAACCCTCACTATATCCCCAACCTCTAAGCCTAATCCTAACCGTTAACCCTCACCCTAACACTTAAACTGGACCATAACACTAAACATTAACCCTAACACTAAACTTTAACCCTAAACCTGAGCCCAACCCTTAACCCTAATCCTATCCTTTTACCCTAAACCTAACGCCTAAACCTAACCCTAACACTAACCCCAATCCTAATTCTAACCATACCCCTTCATAAAACACTAACTCCTAACCCTAACACTTACCAAAAACCCTAATCGCTAATCCCTAACACTAACGCTTAACCTTTACCGTAACCGTTAACCCTCACCCTAACCCTTAACGCCGACCCTAACCTTAACCTTTAATCTAAGCCTGACCCTTAACCCTAACAGTAAGGAAAACCCTCACGCCAACCTTATCCCTTATCCCTAACCCTAACACTACAGCTAAAAATACCACTAACCTTTGATCCTTAAACCTAACCCCTAACACTTACTTTAACCCCAAACCCTAACCCTAATCCTAAGCATTAAACCTAACCCTATCTCTTAACCCTTACTCTAACGCCTAGATCTAACCCTAAAATCTAACCTACCACCTAATCCTAACCTTAAGCCCTAATGCTAACTCTAACCCTGAACCCTAAACCTACCCGTAAACCCTTAACACTAACCCTATCCATAAACCTTAACCCTGACCCTAACCATTACCCGCACCCAAGCATTTAACCCTGACCCTAACCCTAATCCTTAACGATAAACTTAACACTAAACCCCAACCCTAAGCCCAACACTTAACCCTAATCCTAACCCTTGACCCTAAGCCTAACCCTAACCCCTAACCCTAAACCTAAGCCTAACCCCAACCTGAACCCTTAATCTTGACCCTTACCCTTAACCCTCACACTAACCCTACTCCTAATCTTTAACCATGAAGCTAACACTGAAGCCTACCCCTGTGCCAAACGCTAAACCCAAACCTTAACCCTAACCCTGAGACTTAACCGTAAACCTAACTGTAACTGTTAAACCTAACACTAACCTTTAACCCCAACCCCTAACCCAAGACCCCACCCTGACACTAATCTTCATCCCTAAACATTACCAGAATCCTACCCCTAAATCTAATTCTCAGAGTTCTTGCTTTCTCAGAGTTTAGAAAGCCTACAATCCTCCCATGCCATGAGTAAAAGGGGGCTCTGCCACTGTGTCCTGCATGAAACCCAGGAGCCCATACCCAGCGTACGATAGAGTGTGTTCCCGGCGACAATCCCATCCCCCTAACCCCCGCCCCCCGCCCAGTGCAGACAGGGCCCGTACGCTAAGTATAAACACTACCCCTAACAGATAACCCTCACCCTGAACATAACACCTAACCCTGATCCTATTGCTCACCTTAAAACATAAACCTCCCCGTAACCCTAACTTAGCCCCTTAACTTAACGTGAATGCATAACACCTTGAGAAGAAGCCCTATCCCGTAATTCTAATCCTAAACCATAGTCATAACCGTAACACCTCATCCCTAATTCTAAAACGTCAAACCTAACCTTCACCCTACCAGCAACCCTAACCCTAACCCTAACCCCTAACCCTAAGCCCTCACCCTAACCACTAATCTTCATCCCTAAACCGTGCCGTAATCCTAACCCGAAATCTAATTCTCAGACTTCTTGCTTTCTCAGAGTTTTGAAAGCCTACAATCCTACTAAGCCATGCATGAAAGCCGGCTCTGCCACAGTGTCCTGCATGAAACCCAGAGGCCTATACACTGCGTACGATAGAGTGGGTTCCCAGCGACCATCACAGACCCCTAACTTCGCCTCCTAGTGCATACAGGGCCCGTGCCCTAAGGATAAACCCTACCCCTCACCCATAACCCTAACCCAGAACATAGCACCTAACCCTGATCCTACTGCTCACCTTAACAGGTAAAGCTCACCGTAACCCTAACTTTAACCCCTTATCTTAACGTTAATGCATGACACCCTGAGAACAAGACCTATACCGTAAATCTAACCCTAACTCCTAGCCATAACCGTAACACCTAATCCCTAATTCTGAAACGCCAACCCTAACCTTAACCCTACCAACAACACTAACACTAACCCTAACCCCTTACGCTAACCCTACGCCTAAAAATAACCCTAACCGTTGATCCTGAGTCATAACCCCTAACCTTAACCCTAACCCTTAACCCTAATCCCAATCCTAGCCATTAAACGTAAACCCTAACTCTTAACCCTAACCCTGACCTTTACCCTAATGCCTAGAGATCTAACCCCCACGCTGACCTACAGTTAAGACTAACCCTAACCCTCTAATGCTGACCTTAAACCTGAACCATACACCTGACCCTTAACCCTAAACCTATCCCTAACCCCCTAACCCTAACCCTAACTGTTAAACCTCACCCTAACCCTTAACCCTGACCCTAATCCTAAACCTGAACCCTAACCCTAAGCCTAACCCTCAACCCTAACCCTATCCCTTAACCCTAACGCCTAACCCTAACGCTAACTCCAAACCTAAACCTTACCCTGGCCCCCTAAACCAGACTTAACACCTAACCCGTAACACTAACTCTAACCCTAACCACTAATCCCTAGCACCTAACCCTGACTCCAAGCCTAACCCCTAACTCGAAACCCCTAACCCCAACCCTAACCCTAATTCTCACACTACTTCCATTCCCGAGTGAAGCAAGCCTACAATACAGCCATGCCATGTGTGAGATGAGGCTCCGCCTGAGTCCTGCATGTAGGTCTTGTCCCAGGGCCCAGGGAATGATGTTGTGCTTTCGTGATGACTCCGACCGCACCCCTCTCACCGTAGATTAACCAGGTCCTGTGCCCTTAAACTGACCGATAAATCTAAGCCCTACCACCAACCCTAACCCCTGACCCTGAACCTAAGCCCCGAGCCTAAAGCCCAACACTAACTCTAAACCCTTACCCTAAACCTAATCCTTAACCCTAATGCTAACCCCTAAACGTAACACTAACCGTGGACAGTAAACCTAACCCTAACCTCTAACACAAACCCTAACACATAACTCGAACCCTAAAGCTAACCCTAACCCTTAACCCTAAACCTAAACCCTAACCCTAACTCTTAACCTTAACCCTCACCGTTAACTCTCACGCTAACCTTTAATCCTAACCCTAATCCTAATCTTCAACCGTAAACCTAACACTTAACCCTAACCCTGTACCTAACCCTAACCCTATACCAAACCCTAACCCCTCATCTTAACCCTAACCGTAAACCTCAACCCTAAACCGAACTGTAACCGTTAAACCTAAGAGTAACCTTTAACCCTAACCCTAATCCCTAACCCTAAGCCCTCACCCTAACACTAAACTTCATCCTTAACCCTAACCAGAATCCTAACCCTAAATCTAATTCTCAGACTTCTTGCTTTCTTAGAGTTTAGAAAGCCTGCAATCCTCCCATGCCATGCGTGAAAGGAGGCTCTACCACTGTGTCCTGCATCAAACCCACGGGCGCATACCCAGAGTACGATACAGTGGGATCCTGGTGACAATCCCAGTCCCCTAACCTCCCCCCACCCCCGCCTAAGGCAGACAGGGCCCGTGCGCTAAGCATAAACAATACCTGTAACAGATATCCCTCACCGTGAACATAACACCTAACCCTGTTCCTATTTCTCCCCTTAACACGTAAACCTCACCGTGAGCCTAACTTTAACCTCTTATCCTAACGTTAGTGCATAACCCATTCCCTGAGAACAACCCCTATCCCATAATTCTAACCCTATCTCCTAGTCGTCACTGTAACACCTAATCCCTAACCCTAATTCTAAACCGCTAACTCTAACCGTAACCCTGCCTACAACCCTAACACTGACAGTAACCCTTACTTCTAACCCCAACGCTATGCCTAACAAAAACCCTTAACCCTTCACCCTAACCCCTAAGCCTTACCCTAACCCTTAACCCTAATCCTAATCCTATCCATTAAACCTAACCCTAGCTCTTAAAGCTAACCCTAAACCTTACCCTCACGACTAGACCTAACCCTGACACTAACCTAACACCTAACCCTAACCGTAACCCCTACAGCTAACCTTAACCCTGAACCCTAAACCTAACCCTAACACTGAACCCTCACTATATCCCCAACCTCTAAGCCTAATCCTAACCGTTAACCCTCACCCTAACACTTAAACTGGACCATAACACTAAACATTAACCCTAACACTAAACTTTAACCCTAAACCTGAGCCCAACCCTTAACCCTAATCCTATCCTTTTACCCTAAACCTAACGCCTAAACCTAACCCTAACACTAACCCCAATCCTAATTCTAACCATACCCCTTCATAAAACACTAACTCCTAACCCTAACACTTACCAAAAACCCTAATCGCTAATCCCTAACACTAACGCTTAACCTTTACCGTAACCGTTAACCCTCACCCTAACCCTTAACGCCGACCCTAACCTTAACCTTTAATCTAAGCCTGACCCTTAACCCTAACAGTAAGGAAAACCCTCACGCCAACCTTATCCCTTATCCCTAACCCTAACACTACAGCTAAAAATACCACTAACCTTTGATCCTTAAACCTAACCCCTAACACTTACTTTAACCCCAAACCCTAACCCTAATCCTAAGCATTAAACCTAACCCTATCTCTTAACCCTTACTCTAACGCCTAGATCTAACCCTAAAATCTAACCTACCACCTAATCCTAACCTTAAGCCCTAATGCTAACTCTAACCCTGAACCCTAAACCTACCCGTAAACCCTTAACACTAACCCTATCCATAAACCTTAACCCTGACCCTAACCATTACCCGCACCCAAGCATTTAACCCTGACCCTAACCCTAATCCTTAACGATAAACTTAACACTAAACCCCAACCCTAAGCCCAACACTTAACCCTAATCCTAACCCTTGACCCTAAGCCTAACCCTAACCCCTAACCCTAAACCTAAGCCTAACCCCAACCTGAACCCTTAATCTTGACCCTTACCCTTAACCCTCACACTAACCCTACTCCTAATCTTTAACCATGAAGCTAACACTGAAGCCTACCCCTGTGCCAAACGCTAAACCCAAACCTTAACCCTAACCCTGAGACTTAACCGTAAACCTAACTGTAACTGTTAAACCTAACACTAACCTTTAACCCCAACCCCTAACCCAAGACCCCACCCTGACACTAATCTTCATCCCTAAACATTACCAGAATCCTACCCCTAAATCTAATTCTCAGAGTTCTTGCTTTCTCAGAGTTTAGAAAGCCTACAATCCTCCCATGCCATGAGTAAAAGGGGGCTCTGCCACTGTGTCCTGCATGAAACCCAGGAGCCCATACCCAGCGTACGATAGAGTGTGTTCCCGGCGACAATCCCATCCCCCTAACCCCCGCCCCCCGCCCAGTGCAGACAGGGCCCGTACGCTAAGTATAAACACTACCCCTAACAGATAACCCTCACCCTGAACATAACACCTAACCCTGATCCTATTGCTCACCTTAAAACATAAACCTCCCCGTAACCCTAACTTAGCCCCTTAACTTAACGTGAATGCATAACACCTTGAGAAGAAGCCCTATCCCGTAATTCTAATCCTAAACCATAGTCATAACCGTAACACCTCATCCCTAATTCTAAAACGTCAAACCTAACCTTCACCCTACCAGCAACCCTAACCCTAACCCTAACCCCTAACCCTAAGCCCTCACCCTAACCACTAATCTTCATCCCTAAACCGTGCCGTAATCCTAACCCGAAATCTAATTCTCAGACTTCTTGCTTTCTCAGAGTTTTGAAAGCCTACAATCCTACTAAGCCATGCATGAAAGCCGGCTCTGCCACAGTGTCCTGCATGAAACCCAGAGGCCTATACACTGCGTACGATAGAGTGGGTTCCCAGCGACCATCACAGACCCCTAACTTCGCCTCCTAGTGCATACAGGGCCCGTGCCCTAAGGATAAACCCTACCCCTCACCCATAACCCTAACCCAGAACATAGCACCTAACCCTGATCCTACTGCTCACCTTAACAGGTAAAGCTCACCGTAACCCTAACTTTAACCCCTTATCTTAACGTTAATGCATGACACCCTGAGAACAAGACCTATACCGTAAATCTAACCCTAACTCCTAGCCATAACCGTAACACCTAATCCCTAATTCTGAAACGCCAACCCTAACCTTAACCCTACCAACAACACTAACACTAACCCTAACCCCTTACGCTAACCCTACGCCTAAAAATAACCCTAACCGTTGATCCTGAGTCATAACCCCTAACCTTAACCCTAACCCTTAACCCTAATCCCAATCCTAGCCATTAAACGTAAACCCTAACTCTTAACCCTAACCCTGACCTTTACCCTAATGCCTAGAGATCTAACCCCCACGCTGACCTACAGTTAAGACTAACCCTAACCCTCTAATGCTGACCTTAAACCTGAACCATACACCTGACCCTTAACCCTAAACCTATCCCTAACCCCCTAACCCTAACCCTAACTGTTAAACCTCACCCTAACCCTTAACCCTGACCCTAATCCTAAACCTGAACCCTAACCCTAAGCCTAACCCTCAACCCTAACCCTATCCCTTAACCCTAACGCCTAACCCTAACGCTAACTCCAAACCTAAACCTTACCCTGGCCCCCTAAACCAGACTTAACACCTAACCCGTAACACTAACTCTAACCCTAACCACTAATCCCTAGCACCTAACCCTGACTCCAAGCCTAACCCCTAACTCGAAACCCCTAACCCCAACCCTAACCCTAATTCTCACACTACTTCCATTCCCGAGTGAAGCAAGCCTACAATACAGCCATGCCATGTGTGAGATGAGGCTCCGCCTGAGTCCTGCATGTAGGTCTTGTCCCAGGGCCCAGGGAATGATGTTGTGCTTTCGTGATGACTCCGACCGCACCCCTCTCACCGTAGATTAACCAGGTCCTGTGCCCTTAAACTGACCGATAAATCTAAGCCCTACCACCAACCCTAACCCCTGACCCTGAACCTAAGCCCCGAGCCTAAAGCCCAACACTAACTCTAAACCCTTACCCTAAACCTAATCCTTAACCCTAATGCTAACCCCTAAACGTAACACTAACCGTGGACAGTAAACCTAACCCTAACCTCTAACACAAACCCTAACACATAACTCGAATCCTAAAGCTAACCCTAACCCTTAACCCTAAACCTAAACCCTAACCCTAACCCTTAACCTTAACCCTCACCGTTAACTCTCACGCTAACCTTTAATCCTAACCCTAATCCTAATCTTCAACCGTAAACCTAACACTTAACCCTAACCCTGTACCTAACCCTAACCCTATACCAAACCCTAACCCCTCATCTTAACCCTAACCGTAAACCTCAACCCTAAACCGAACTGTAACCGTTAAACCTAAGAGTAACCTTTAACCCTAACCCTAATCCCTAACCCTAAGCCCTCACCCTAACACTAAACTTCATCCTTAACCCTAACCAGAATCCTAACCCTAAATCTAATTCTCAGACTTCTTGCTTTCTTAGAGTTTAGAAAGCCTGCAATCCTCCCATGCCATGCGTGAAAGGAGGCTCTACCACTGTGTCCTGCATCAAACCCACGGGCGCATACCCAGAGTACGATACAGTGGGATCCTGGTGACAATCCCAGTCCCCTAACCTCCCCCCACCCCCGCCTAAGGCAGACAGGGCCCGTGCGCTAAGCATAAACAATACCTGTAACAGATATCCCTCACCGTGAACATAACACCTAACCCTGTTCCTATTTCTCCCCTTAACACGTAAACCTCACCGTGAGCCTAACTTTAACCTCTTATCCTAACGTTAGTGCATAACCCATTCCCTGAGAACAACCCCTATCCCATAATTCTAACCCTATCTCCTAGTCGTCACTGTAACACCTAATCCCTAACCCTAATTCTAAACCGCTAACTCTAACCGTAACCCTGCCTACAACCCTAACACTGACAGTAACCCTTACTTCTAACCCCAACGCTATGCCTAACAAAAACCCTTAACCCTTCACCCTAACCCCTAAGCCTTACCCTAACCCTTAACCCTAATCCTAATCCTATCCATTAAACCTAACCCTAGCTCTTAAAGCTAACCCTAAACCTTACCCTCACGACTAGACCTAACCCTGACACTAACCTAACACCTAACCCTAACCGTAACCCCTACAGCTAACCTTAACCCTGAACCCTAAACCTAACCCTAACACTGAACCCTCACTATATCCCCAACCTCTAAGCCTAATCCTAACCGTTAACCCTCACCCTAACACTTAAACTGGACCATAACACTAAACATTAACCCTAACACTAAACTTTAACCCTAAACCTGAGCCCAACCCTTAACCCTAATCCTATCCTTTTACCCTAAACCTAACGCCTAAACCTAACCCTAACACTAACCCCAATCCTAATTCTAACCATACCCCTTCATAAAACACTAACTCCTAACCCTAACACTTACCAAAAACCCTAATCGCTAATCCCTAACACTAACGCTTAACCTTTACCGTAACCGTTAACCCTCACCCTAACCCTTAACGCCGACCCTAACCTTAACCTTTAATCTAAGCCTGACCCTTAACCCTAACAGTAAGGAAAACCCTCACGCCAACCTTATCCCTTATCCCTAACCCTAACACTACAGCTAAAAATACCACTAACCTTTGATCCTTAAACCTAACCCCTAACACTTACTTTAACCCCAAACCCTAACCCTAATCCTAAGCATTAAACCTAACCCTATCTCTTAACCCTTACTCTAACGCCTAGATCTAACCCTAAAATCTAACCTACCACCTAATCCTAACCTTAAGCCCTAATGCTAACTCTAACCCTGAACCCTAAACCTACCCGTAAACCCTTAACACTAACCCTATCCATAAACCTTAACCCTGACCCTAACCATTACCCGCACCCAAGCATTTAACCCTGACCCTAACCCTAATCCTTAACGATAAACTTAACACTAAACCCCAACCCTAAGCCCAACACTTAACCCTAATCCTAACCCTTGACCCTAAGCCTAACCCTAACCCCTAACCCTAAACCTAAGCCTAACCCCAACCTGAACCCTTAATCTTGACCCTTACCCTTAACCCTCACACTAACCCTACTCCTAATCTTTAACCATGAAGCTAACACTGAAGCCTACCCCTGTGCCAAACGCTAAACCCAAACCTTAACCCTAACCCTGAGACTTAACCGTAAACCTAACTGTAACTGTTAAACCTAACACTAACCTTTAACCCCAACCCCTAACCCAAGACCCCACCCTGACACTAATCTTCATCCCTAAACATTACCAGAATCCTACCCCTAAATCTAATTCTCAGAGTTCTTGCTTTCTCAGAGTTTAGAAAGCCTACAATCCTCCCATGCCATGAGTAAAAGGGGGCTCTGCCACTGTGTCCTGCATGAAACCCAGGAGCCCATACCCAGCGTACGATAGAGTGTGTTCCCGGCGACAATCCCATCCCCCTAACCCCCGCCCCCCGCCCAGTGCAGACAGGGCCCGTACGCTAAGTATAAACACTACCCCTAACAGATAACCCTCACCCTGAACATAACACCTAACCCTGATCCTATTGCTCACCTTAAAACATAAACCTCCCCGTAACCCTAACTTAGCCCCTTAACTTAACGTGAATGCATAACACCTTGAGAAGAAGCCCTATCCCGTAATTCTAATCCTAAACCATAGTCATAACCGTAACACCTCATCCCTAATTCTAAAACGTCAAACCTAACCTTCACCCTACCAGCAACCCTAACCCTAACCCTAACCCCTAACCCTAAGCCCTCACCCTAACCACTAATCTTCATCCCTAAACCGTGCCGTAATCCTAACCCGAAATCTAATTCTCAGACTTCTTGCTTTCTCAGAGTTTTGAAAGCCTACAATCCTACTAAGCCATGCATGAAAGCCGGCTCTGCCACAGTGTCCTGCATGAAACCCAGAGGCCTATACACTGCGTACGATAGAGTGGGTTCCCAGCGACCATCACAGACCCCTAACTTCGCCTCCTAGTGCATACAGGGCCCGTGCCCTAAGGATAAACCCTACCCCTCACCCATAACCCTAACCCAGAACATAGCACCTAACCCTGATCCTACTGCTCACCTTAACAGGTAAAGCTCACCGTAACCCTAACTTTAACCCCTTATCTTAACGTTAATGCATGACACCCTGAGAACAAGACCTATACCGTAAATCTAACCCTAACTCCTAGCCATAACCGTAACACCTAATCCCTAATTCTGAAACGCCAACCCTAACCTTAACCCTACCAACAACACTAACACTAACCCTAACCCCTTACGCTAACCCTACGCCTAAAAATAACCCTAACCGTTGATCCTGAGTCATAACCCCTAACCTTAACCCTAACCCTTAACCCTAATCCCAATCCTAGCCATTAAACGTAAACCCTAACTCTTAACCCTAACCCTGACCTTTACCCTAATGCCTAGAGATCTAACCCCCACGCTGACCTACAGTTAAGACTAACCCTAACCCTCTAATGCTGACCTTAAACCTGAACCATACACCTGACCCTTAACCCTAAACCTATCCCTAACCCCCTAACCCTAACCCTAACTGTTAAACCTCACCCTAACCCTTAACCCTGACCCTAATCCTAAACCTGAACCCTAACCCTAAGCCTAACCCTCAACCCTAACCCTATCCCTTAACCCTAACGCCTAACCCTAACGCTAACTCCAAACCTAAACCTTACCCTGGCCCCCTAAACCAGACTTAACACCTAACCCGTAACACTAACTCTAACCCTAACCACTAATCCCTAGCACCTAACCCTGACTCCAAGCCTAACCCCTAACTCGAAACCCCTAACCCCAACCCTAACCCTAATTCTCACACTACTTCCATTCCCGAGTGAAGCAAGCCTACAATACAGCCATGCCATGTGTGAGATGAGGCTCCGCCTGAGTCCTGCATGTAGGTCTTGTCCCAGGGCCCAGGGAATGATGTTGTGCTTTCGTGATGACTCCGACCGCACCCCTCTCACCGTAGATTAACCAGGTCCTGTGCCCTTAAACTGACCGATAAATCTAAGCCCTACCACCAACCCTAACCCCTGACCCTGAACCTAAGCCCCGAGCCTAAAGCCCAACACTAACTCTAAACCCTTACCCTAAACCTAATCCTTAACCCTAATGCTAACCCCTAAACGTAACACTAACCGTGGACAGTAAACCTAACCCTAACCTCTAACACAAACCCTAACACATAACTCGAACCCTAAAGCTAACCCTAACCCTTAACCCTAAACCTAAACCCTAACCCTAACTCTTAACCTTAACCCTCACCGTTAACTCTCACGCTAACCTTTAATCCTAACCCTAATCCTAATCTTCAACCGTAAACCTAACACTTAACCCTAACCCTGTACCTAACCCTAACCCTATACCAAACCCTAACCCCTCATCTTAACCCTAACCGTAAACCTCAACCCTAAACCGAACTGTAACCGTTAAACCTAAGAGTAACCTTTAACCCTAACCCTAATCCCTAACCCTAAGCCCTCACCCTAACACTAAACTTCATCCTTAACCCTAACCAGAATCCTAACCCTAAATCTAATTCTCAGACTTCTTGCTTTCTTAGAGTTTAGAAAGCCTGCAATCCTCCCATGCCATGCGTGAAAGGAGGCTCTACCACTGTGTCCTGCATCAAACCCACGGGCGCATACCCAGAGTACGATACAGTGGGATCCTGGTGACAATCCCAGTCCCCTAACCTCCCCCCACCCCCGCCTAAGGCAGACAGGGCCCGTGCGCTAAGCATAAACAATACCTGTAACAGATATCCCTCACCGTGAACATAACACCTAACCCTGTTCCTATTTCTCCCCTTAACACGTAAACCTCACCGTGAGCCTAACTTTAACCTCTTATCCTAACGTTAGTGCATAACCCATTCCCTGAGAACAACCCCTATCCCATAATTCTAACCCTATCTCCTAGTCGTCACTGTAACACCTAATCCCTAACCCTAATTCTAAACCGCTAACTCTAACCGTAACCCTGCCTACAACCCTAACACTGACAGTAACCCTTACTTCTAACCCCAACGCTATGCCTAACAAAAACCCTTAACCCTTCACCCTAACCCCTAAGCCTTACCCTAACCCTTAACCCTAATCCTAATCCTATCCATTAAACCTAACCCTAGCTCTTAAAGCTAACCCTAAACCTTACCCTCACGACTAGACCTAACCCTGACACTAACCTAACACCTAACCCTAACCGTAACCCCTACAGCTAACCTTAACCCTGAACCCTAAACCTAACCCTAACACTGAACCCTCACTATATCCCCAACCTCTAAGCCTAATCCTAACCGTTAACCCTCACCCTAACACTTAAACTGGACCATAACACTAAACATTAACCCTAACACTAAACTTTAACCCTAAACCTGAGCCCAACCCTTAACCCTAATCCTATCCTTTTACCCTAAACCTAACGCCTAAACCTAACCCTAACACTAACCCCAATCCTAATTCTAACCATACCCCTTCATAAAACACTAACTCCTAACCCTAACACTTACCAAAAACCCTAATCGCTAATCCCTAACACTAACGCTTAACCTTTACCGTAACCGTTAACCCTCACCCTAACCCTTAACGCCGACCCTAACCTTAACCTTTAATCTAAGCCTGACCCTTAACCCTAACAGTAAGGAAAACCCTCACGCCAACCTTATCCCTTATCCCTAACCCTAACACTACAGCTAAAAATACCACTAACCTTTGATCCTTAAACCTAACCCCTAACACTTACTTTAACCCCAAACCCTAACCCTAATCCTAAGCATTAAACCTAACCCTATCTCTTAACCCTTACTCTAACGCCTAGATCTAACCCTAAAATCTAACCTACCACCTAATCCTAACCTTAAGCCCTAATGCTAACTCTAACCCTGAACCCTAAACCTACCCGTAAACCCTTAACACTAACCCTATCCATAAACCTTAACCCTGACCCTAACCATTACCCGCACCCAAGCATTTAACCCTGACCCTAACCCTAATCCTTAACGATAAACTTAACACTAAACCCCAACCCTAAGCCCAACACTTAACCCTAATCCTAACCCTTGACCCTAAGCCTAACCCTAACCCCTAACCCTAAACCTAAGCCTAACCCCAACCTGAACCCTTAATCTTGACCCTTACCCTTAACCCTCACACTAACCCTACTCCTAATCTTTAACCATGAAGCTGACACTGAAGCCTACCCCTGTGCCAAACGCTAAACCCAAACCTTAACCCTAACCCTGAGACTTAACCGTAAACCTAACTGTAACTGTTAAACCTAACACTAACCTTTAACCCCAACCCCTAACCCAAGACCCCACCCTGACACTAATCTTCATCCCTAAACATTACCAGAATCCTACCCCTAAATCTAATTCTCAGAGTTCTTGCTTTCTCAGAGTTTAGAAAGCCTACAATCCTCCCATGCCATGAGTAAAAGGGGGCTCTGCCACTGTGTCCTGCATGAAACCCAGGAGCCCATACCCAGCGTACGATAGAGTGTGTTCCCGGCGACAATCCCATCCCCCTAACCCCCGCCCCCCGCCCAGTGCAGACAGGGCCCGTACGCTAAGTATAAACACTACCCCTAACAGATAACCCTCACCCTGAACATAACACCTAACCCTGATCCTATTGCTCACCTTAAAACATAAACCTCCCCGTAACCCTAACTTAGCCCCTTAACTTAACGTGAATGCATAACACCTTGAGAAGAAGCCCTATCCCGTAATTCTAATCCTAAACCATAGTCATAACCGTAACACCTCATCCCTAATTCTAAAACGTCAAACCTAACCTTCACCCTACCAGCAACCCTAACCCTAACCCTAACCCCTAACCCTAAGCCCTCACCCTAACCACTAATCTTCATCCCTAAACCGTGCCGTAATCCTAACCCGAAATCTAATTCTCAGACTTCTTGCTTTCTCAGAGTTTTGAAAGCCTACAATCCTACTAAGCCATGCATGAAAGCCGGCTCTGCCACAGTGTCCTGCATGAAACCCAGAGGCCTATACACTGCGTACGATAGAGTGGGTTCCCAGCGACCATCACAGACCCCTAACTTCGCCTCCTAGTGCATACAGGGCCCGTGCCCTAAGGATAAACCCTACCCCTCACCCATAACCCTAACCCAGAACATAGCACCTAACCCTGATCCTACTGCTCACCTTAACAGGTAAAGCTCACCGTAACCCTAACTTTAACCCCTTATCTTAACGTTAATGCATGACACCCTGAGAACAAGACCTATACCGTAAATCTAACCCTAACTCCTAGCCATAACCGTAACACCTAATCCCTAATTCTGAAACGCCAACCCTAACCTTGACCCTACCAACAACACTAACACTAACCCTAACCCCTTACGCTAACCCTACGCCTAAAAATAACCCTAACCGTTGATCCTGAGTCATAACCCCTAACCTTAACCCTAACCCTTAACCCTAATCCCAATCCTAACCATTAAACGTAAACCCTAACTCTTAACCCTAACCCTGACCTTTACCCTAATGCCTAGAGATCTAACCCCCACGCTGACCTACAGTTAAGACTAACCCTAACCCTCTAATGCTAACCTTAAACCTGAACCATACACCTGACCCTTAACCCTAAACCTATCCCTAACCCCCTAACCCTAACCCTAACTGTTAAACCTCACCCTAACCCTTAACCCTGACCCTAATCCTAAACCTGAACCCTAACCCTAAGCCTAACCCTCAACCCTAACCCTATCCCTTAACCCTAACGCCTAACCCTAACGCTAACTCCAAACCTAAACCTTACCCTGGCCCCCTAAACCAGACTTAACACCTAACCCGTAACACTAACTCTAACCCTAACCACTAATCCCTAGCACCTAACCCTGACTCCAAGCCTAACCCCTAACTCGAAACCCCTAACCCCAACCCTAACCCTAATTCTCACACTACTTCCATTCCCGAGTGAAGCAAGCCTACAATACAGCCATGCCATGTGTGAGATGAGGCTCCGCCTGAGTCCTGCATGTAGGTCTTGTCCCAGGGCCCAGGGAATGATGTTGTGCTTTCGTGATGACTCCGACCGCACCCCTCTCACCGTAGATTAACCAGGTCCTGTGCCCTTAAACTGACCGATAAATCTAAGCCCTACCACCAACCCTAACCCCTGACCCTGAACCTAAGCCCCGAGCCTAAAGCCCAACACTAACTCTAAACCCTTACCCTAAACCTAATCCTTAACCCTAATGCTAACCCCTAAACGTAACACTAACCGTGGACAGTAAACCTAACCCTAACCTCTAACACAAACCCTAACACATAACTCGAACCCTAAAGCTAACCCTAACCCTTAACCCTAAACCTAAACCCTAACCCTAACTCTTAACCTTAACCCTAACCGTTAACTCTCACGCTAACCTTTAATCCTAACCCTAATCCTAATCTTCAACCGTAAACCTAACACTTAACCCTAACCCTGTACCTAACCCTAACCCTATACCAAACCCTAACCCCTCATCTTAACCCTAACCGTAAACCTCAACCCTAAACCGAACTGTAACCGTTAAACCTAAGAGTAACCTTTAACCCTAACCCTAATCCCTAACCCTAAGCCCTCACCCTAACACTAAACTTCATCCTTAACCCTAACCAGAATCCTAACCCTAAATCTAATTCTCAGACTTCTTGCTTTCTTAGAGTTTAGAAAGCCTGCAATCCTCCCATGCCATGCGTGAAAGGAGGCTCTACCACTGTGTCCTGCATCAAACCCACGGGCGCATACCCAGAGTACGATACAGTGGGATCCTGGTGACAATCCCAGTCCCCTAACCTCCCCCCACCCCCGCCTAAGGCAGACAGGGCCCGTGCGCTAAGCATAAACAATACCTGTAACAGATATCCCTCACCGTGAACATAACACCTAACCCTGTTCCTATTTCTCCCCTTAACACGTAAACCTCACCGTGAGCCTAACTTTAACCTCTTATCCTAACGTTAGTGCATAACCCATTCCCTGAGAACAACCCCTATCCCATAATTCTAACCCTATCTCCTAGTCGTCACTGTAACACCTAATCCCTAACCCTAATTCTAAACCGCTAACTCTAACCGTAACCCTGCCTACAACCCTAACACTGACAGTAACCCTTACTTCTAACCCCAACGCTATGCCTAACAAAAACCCTTAACCCTTCACCCTAACCCCTAAGCCTTACCCTAACCCTTAACCCTAATCCTAATCCTATCCATTAAACCTAACCCTAGCTCTTAAAGCTAACCCTAAACCTTACCCTCACGACTAGACCTAACCCTGACACTAACCTAACACCTAACCCTAACCGTAACCCCTACAGCTAACCTTAACCCTGAACCCTAAACCTAACCCTAACACTGAACCCTCACTATATCCCCAACCTCTAAGCCTAATCCTAACCGTTAACCCTCACCCTAACACTTAAACTGGACCATAACACTAAACATTAACCCTAACACTAAACTTTAACCCTAAACCTGAGCCCAACCCTTAACCCTAATCCTATCCTTTTACCCTAAACCTAACGCCTAAACCTAACCCTAACACTAACCCCAATCCTAATTCTAACCATACCCCTTCATAAAACACTAACTCCTAACCCTAACACTTACCAAAAACCCTAATCGCTAATCCCTAACACTAACGCTTAACCTTTACCGTAACCGTTAACCCTCACCCTAACCCTTAACGCCGACCCTAACCTTAACCTTTAATCTAAGCCTGACCCTTAACCCTAACAGTAAGGAAAACCCTCACGCCAACCTTATCCCTTATCCCTAACCCTAACACTACAGCTAAAAATACCACTAACCTTTGATCCTTAAACCTAACCCCTAACACTTACTTTAACCCCAAACCCTAACCCTAATCCTAAGCATTAAACCTAACCCTATCTCTTAACCCTTACTCTAACGCCTAGATCTAACCCTAAAATCTAACCTACCACCTAATCCTAACCTTAAGCCCTAATGCTAACTCTAACCCTGAACCCTAAACCTACCCGTAAACCCTTAACACTAACCCTATCCATAAACCTTAACCCTGACCCTAACCATTACCCGCACCCAAGCATTTAACCCTGACCCTAACCCTAATCCTTAACGATAAACTTAACACTAAACCCCAACCCTAAGCCCAACACTTAACCCTAATCCTAACCCTTGACCCTAAGCCTAACCCTAACCCCTAACCCTAAACCTAAGCCTAACCCCAACCTGAACCCTTAATCTTGACCCTTACCCTTAACCCTCACACTAACCCTACTCCTAATCTTTAACCATGAAGCTAACACTGAAGCCTACCCCTGTGCCAAACGCTAAACCCAAACCTTAACCCTAACCCTGAGACTTAACCGTAAACCTAACTGTAACTGTTAAACCTAACACTAACCTTTAACCCCAACCCCTAACCCAAGACCCCACCCTGACACTAATCTTCATCCCTAAACATTACCAGAATCCTACCCCTAAATCTAATTCTCAGAGTTCTTGCTTTCTCAGAGTTTAGAAAGCCTACAATCCTCCCATGCCATGAGTAAAAGGGGGCTCTGCCACTGTGTCCTGCATGAAACCCAGGAGCCCATACCCAGCGTACGATAGAGTGTGTTCCCGGCGACAATCCCATCCCCCTAACCCCCGCCCCCCGCCCAGTGCAGACAGGGCCCGTACGCTAAGTATAAACACTACCCCTAACAGATAACCCTCACCCTGAACATAACACCTAACCCTGATCCTATTGCTCACCTTAAAACATAAACCTCCCCGTAACCCTAACTTAGCCCCTTAACTTAACGTGAATGCATAACACCTTGAGAAGAAGCCCTATCCCGTAATTCTAATCCTAAACCATAGTCATAACCGTAACACCTCATCCCTAATTCTAAAACGTCAAACCTAACCTTCACCCTACCAGCAACCCTAACCCTAACCCTAACCCCTAACCCTAAGCCCTCACCCTAACCACTAATCTTCATCCCTAAACCGTGCCGTAATCCTAACCCGAAATCTAATTCTCAGACTTCTTGCTTTCTCAGAGTTTTGAAAGCCTACAATCCTACTAAGCCATGCATGAAAGCCGGCTCTGCCACAGTGTCCTGCATGAAACCCAGAGGCCTATACACTGCGTACGATAGAGTGGGTTCCCAGCGACCATCACAGACCCCTAACTTCGCCTCCTAGTGCATACAGGGCCCGTGCCCTAAGGATAAACCCTACCCCTCACCCATAACCCTAACCCAGAACATAGCACCTAACCCTGATCCTACTGCTCACCTTAACAGGTAAAGCTCACCGTAACCCTAACTTTAACCCCTTATCTTAACGTTAATGCATGACACCCTGAGAACAAGACCTATACCGTAAATCTAACCCTAACTCCTAGCCATAACCGTAACACCTAATCCCTAATTCTGAAACGCCAACCCTAACCTTGACCCTACCAACAACACTAACACTAACCCTAACCCCTTACGCTAACCCTACGCCTAAAAATAACCCTAACCGTTGATCCTGAGTCATAACCCCTAACCTTAACCCTAACCCTTAACCCTAATCCCAATCCTAACCATTAAACGTAAACCCTAACTCTTAACCCTAACCCTGACCTTTACCCTAATGCCTAGAGATCTAACCCCCACGCTGACCTACAGTTAAGACTAACCCTAACCCTCTAATGCTAACCTTAAACCTGAACCATACACCTGACCCTTAACCCTAAACCTATCCCTAACCCCCAACCCTAACCCTAACTGTTAAACCTCACCCTAACCCTTAACCCTGACCCTAATCCTAAACCTGAACCCTAACCCTAAGCCTAACCCTCAACCCTAACCCTATCCCTTAACCCTAACGCCTAACCCTAACGCTAACTCCAAACCTAAACCTTACCCTGGCCCCCTAAACCAGACTTAACACCTAACCCGTAACACTAACTCTAACCCTAACCACTAATCCCTAGCACCTAACCCTGACTCCAAGCCTAACCCCTAACTCGAAACCCCTAACCCCAACCCTAACCCTAATTCTCACACTACTTCCATTCCCGAGTGAAGCAAGCCTACAATACAGCCATGCCATGTGTGAGATGAGGCTCCGCCTGAGTCCTGCATGTAGGTCTTGTCCCAGGGCCCAGGGAATGATGTTGTGCTTTCGTGATGACTCCGACCGCACCCCTCTCACCGTAGATTAACCAGGTCCTGTGCCCTTAAACTGACCGATAAATCTAAGCCCTACCACCAACCCTAACCCCTGACCCTGAACCTAAGCCCCGAGCCTAAAGCCCAACACTAACTCTAAACCCTTACCCTAAACCTAATCCTTAACCCTAATGCTAACCCCTAAACGTAACACTAACCGTGGACAGTAAACCTAACCCTAACCTCTAACACAAACCCTAACACATAACTCGAACCCTAAAGCTAACCCTAACCCTTAACCCTAAACCTAAACCCTAACCCTAACTCTTAACCTTAACCCTCACCGTTAACTCTCACGCTAACCTTTAATCCTAACCCTAATCCTAATCTTCAACCGTAAACCTAACACTTAACCCTAACCCTGTACCTAACCCTAACCCTATACCAAACCCTAACCCCTCATCTTAACCCTAACCGTAAACCTCAACCCTAAACCGAACTGTAACCGTTAAACCTAAGAGTAACCTTTAACCCTAACCCTAATCCCTAACCCTAAGCCCTCACCCTAACACTAAACTTCATCCTTAACCCTAACCAGAATCCTAACCCTAAATCTAATTCTCAGACTTCTTGCTTTCTTAGAGTTTAGAAAGCCTGCAATCCTCCCATGCCATGCGTGAAAGGAGGCTCTACCGCTGTGTCCTGCATCAAACCCACGGGCGCATACCCAGAGTACGATACAGTGGGATCCTGGTGACAATCCCAGTCCCCTAACCTCCCCCCACCCCCGCCTAAGGCAGACAGGGCCCGTGCGCTAAGCATAAACAATACCTGTAACAGATATCCCTCACCGTGAACATAACACCTAACCCTGTTCCTATTTCTCCCCTTAACACGTAAACCTCACCGTGAGCCTAACTTTAACCTCTTATCCTAACGTTAGTGCATAACCCATTCCCTGAGAACAACCCCTATCCCATAATTCTAACCCTATCTCCTAGTCGTCACTGTAACACCTAATCCCTAACCCTAATTCTAAACCGCTAACTCTAACCGTAACCCTGCCTACAACCCTAACACTGACAGTAACCCTTACTTCTAACCCCAACGCTATGCCTAACAAAAACCCTTAACCCTTCACCCTAACCCCTAAGCCTTACCCTAACCCTTAACCCTAATCCTAATCCTATCCATTAAACCTAACCCTAGCTCTTAAAGCTAACCCTAAACCTTACCCTCACGACTAGACCTAACCCTGACACTAACCTAACACCTAACCCTAACCGTAACCCCTACAGCTAACCTTAACCCTGAACCCTAAACCTAACCCTAACACTGAACCCTCACTATATCCCCAACCTCTAAGCCTAATCCTAACCGTTAACCCTCACCCTAACACTTAAACTGGACCATAACACTAAACATTAACCCTAACACTAAACTTTAACCCTAAACCTGAGCCCAACCCTTAACCCTAATCCTATCCTTTTACCCTAAACCTAACGCCTAAACCTAACCCTAACACTAACCCCAATCCTAATTCTAACCATACCCCTTCATAAAACACTAACTCCTAACCCTAACACTTACCAAAAACCCTAATCGCTAATCCCTAACACTAACGCTTAACCTTTACCGTAACCGTTAACCCTCACCCTAACCCTTAACGCCGACCCTAACCTTAACCTTTAATCTAAGCCTGACCCTTAACCCTAACAGTAAGGAAAACCCTCACGCCAACCTTATCCCTTATCCCTAACCCTAACACTACAGCTAAAAATACCACTAACCTTTGATCCTTAAACCTAACCCCTAACACTTACTTTAACCCCAAACCCTAACCCTAATCCTAAGCATTAAACCTAACCCTATCTCTTAACCCTTACTCTAACGCCTAGATCTAACCCTAAAATCTAACCTACCACCTAATCCTAACCTTAAGCCCTAATGCTAACTCTAACCCTGAACCCTAAACCTACCCGTAAACCCTTAACACTAACCCTATCCATAAACCTTAACCCTGACCCTAACCATTACCCGCACCCAAGCATTTAACCCTGACCCTAACCCTAATCCTTAACGATAAACTTAACACTAAACCCCAACCCTAAGCCCAACACTTAACCCTAATCCTAACCCTTGACCCTAAGCCTAACCCTAACCCCTAACCCTAAACCTAAGCCTAACCCCAACCTGAACCCTTAATCTTGACCCTTACCCTTAACCCTCACACTAACCCTACTCCTAATCTTTAACCATGAAGCTAACACTGAAGCCTACCCCTGTGCCAAACGCTAAACCCAAACCTTAACCCTAACCCTGAGACTTAACCGTAAACCTAACTGTAACTGTTAAACCTAACACTAACCTTTAACCCCAACCCCTAACCCAAGACCCCACCCTGACACTAATCTTCATCCCTAAACATTACCAGAATCCTACCCCTAAATCTAATTCTCAGAGTTCTTGCTTTCTCAGAGTTTAGAAAGCCTACAATCCTCCCATGCCATGAGTAAAAGGGGGCTCTGCCACTGTGTCCTGCATGAAACCCAGGAGCCCATACCCAGCGTACGATAGAGTGTGTTCCCGGCGACAATCCCATCCCCCTAACCCCCGCCCCCCGCCCAGTGCAGACAGGGCCCGTACGCTAAGTATAAACACTACCCCTAACAGATAACCCTCACCCTGAACATAACACCTAACCCTGATCCTATTGCTCACCTTAAAACATAAACCTCCCCGTAACCCTAACTTAGCCCCTTAACTTAACGTGAATGCATAACACCTTGAGAAGAAGCCCTATCCCGTAATTCTAATCCTAAACCATAGTCATAACCGTAACACCTCATCCCTAATTCTAAAACGTCAAACCTAACCTTCACCCTACCAGCAACCCTAACCCTAACCCTAACCCCTAACCCTAAGCCCTCACCCTAACCACTAATCTTCATCCCTAAACCGTGCCGTAATCCTAACCCGAAATCTAATTCTCAGACTTCTTGCTTTCTCAGAGTTTTGAAAGCCTACAATCCTACTAAGCCATGCATGAAAGCCGGCTCTGCCACAGTGTCCTGCATGAAACCCAGAGGCCTATACACTGCGTACGATAGAGTGGGTTCCCAGCGACCATCACAGACCCCTAACTTCGCCTCCTAGTGCATACAGGGCCCGTGCCCTAAGGATAAACCCTACCCCTCACCCATAACCCTAACCCAGAACATAGCACCTAACCCTGATCCTACTGCTCACCTTAACAGGTAAAGCTCACCGTAACCCTAACTTTAACCCCTTATCTTAACGTTAATGCATGACACCCTGAGAACAAGACCTATACCGTAAATCTAACCCTAACTCCTAGCCATAACCGTAACACCTAATCCCTAATTCTGAAACGCCAACCCTAACCTTGACCCTACCAACAACACTAACACTAACCCTAACCCCTTACGCTAACCCTACGCCTAAAAATAACCCTAACCGTTGATCCTGAGTCATAACCCCTAACCTTAACCCTAACCCTTAACCCTAATCCCAATCCTAACCATTAAACGTAAACCCTAACTCTTAACCCTAACCCTGACCTTTACCCTAATGCCTAGAGATCTAACCCCCACGCTGACCTACAGTTAAGACTAACCCTAACCCTCTAATGCTAACCTTAAACCTGAACCATACACCTGACCCTTAACCCTAAACCTATCCCTAACCCCCAACCCTAACCCTAACTGTTAAACCTCACCCTAACCCTTAACCCTGACCCTAATCCTAAACCTGAACCCTAACCCTAAGCCTAACCCTCAACCCTAACCCTATCCCTTAACCCTAACGCCTAACCCTAACGCTAACTCCAAACCTAAACCTTACCCTGGCCCCCTAAACCAGACTTAACACCTAACCCGTAACACTAACTCTAACCCTAACCACTAATCCCTAGCACCTAACCCTGACTCCAAGCCTAACCCCTAACTCGAAACCCCTAACCCCAACCCTAACCCTAATTCTCACACTACTTCCATTCCCGAGTGAAGCAAGCCTACAATACAGCCATGCCATGTGTGAGATGAGGCTCCGCCTGAGTCCTGCATGTAGGTCTTGTCCCAGGGCCCAGGGAATGATGTTGTGCTTTCGTGATGACTCCGACCGCACCCCTCTCACCGTAGATTAACCAGGTCCTGTGCCCTTAAACTGACCGATAAATCTAAGCCCTACCACCAACCCTAACCCCTGACCCTGAACCTAAGCCCCGAGCCTAAAGCCCAACACTAACTCTAAACCCTTACCCTAAACCTAATCCTTAACCCTAATGCTAACCCCTAAACGTAACACTAACCGTGGACAGTAAACCTAACCCTAACCTCTAACACAAACCCTAACACATAACTCGAACCCTAAAGCTAACCCTAACCCTTAACCCTAAACCTAAACCCTAACCCTAACTCTTAACCTTAACCCTCACCGTTAACTCTCACGCTAACCTTTAATCCTAACCCTAATCCTAATCTTCAACCGTAAACCTAACACTTAACCCTAACCCTGTACCTAACCCTAACCCTATACCAAACCCTAACCCCTCATCTTAACCCTAACCGTAAACCTCAACCCTAAACCGAACTGTAACCGTTAAACCTAAGAGTAACCTTTAACCCTAACCCTAATCCCTAACCCTAAGCCCTCACCCTAACACTAAACTTCATCCTTAACCCTAACCAGAATCCTAACCCTAAATCTAATTCTCAGACTTCTTGCTTTCTTAGAGTTTAGAAAGCCTGCAATCCTCCCATGCCATGCGTGAAAGGAGGCTCTACCGCTGTGTCCTGCATCAAACCCACGGGCGCATACCCAGAGTACGATACAGTGGGATCCTGGTGACAATCCCAGTCCCCTAACCTCCCCCCACCCCCGCCTAAGGCAGACAGGGCCCGTGCGCTAAGCATAAACAATACCTGTAACAGATATCCCTCACCGTGAACATAACACCTAACCCTGTTCCTATTTCTCCCCTTAACACGTAAACCTCACCGTGAGCCTAACTTTAACCTCTTATCCTAACGTTAGTGCATAACCCATTCCCTGAGAACAACCCCTATCCCATAATTCTAACCCTATCTCCTAGTCGTCACTGTAACACCTAATCCCTAACCCTAATTCTAAACCGCTAACTCTAACCGTAACCCTGCCTACAACCCTAACACTGACAGTAACCCTTACTTCTAACCCCAACGCTATGCCTAACAAAAACCCTTAACCCTTCACCCTAACCCCTAAGCCTTACCCTAACCCTTAACCCTAATCCTAATCCTATCCATTAAACCTAACCCTAGCTCTTAAAGCTAACCCTAAACCTTACCCTCACGACTAGACCTAACCCTGACACTAACCTAACACCTAACCCTAACCGTAACCCCTACAGCTAACCTTAACCCTGAACCCTAAACCTAACCCTAACACTGAACCCTCACTATATCCCCAACCTCTAAGCCTAATCCTAACCGTTAACCCTCACCCTAACACTTAAACTGGACCATAACACTAAACATTAACCCTAACACTAAACTTTAACCCTAAACCTGAGCCCAACCCTTAACCCTAATCCTATCCTTTTACCCTAAACCTAACGCCTAAACCTAACCCTAACACTAACCCCAATCCTAATTCTAACCATACCCCTTCATAAAACACTAACTCCTAACCCTAACACTTACCAAAAACCCTAATCGCTAATCCCTAACACTAACGCTTAACCTTTACCGTAACCGTTAACCCTCACCCTAACCCTTAACGCCGACCCTAACCTTAACCTTTAATCTAAGCCTGACCCTTAACCCTAACAGTAAGGAAAACCCTCACGCCAACCTTATCCCTTATCCCTAACCCTAACACTACAGCTAAAAATAACACTAACCTTTGATCCTTAAACCTAACCCCTAACACTTACTTTAACCCCAAACCCTAACCCTAATCCTAAGCATTAAACCTAACCCTATCTCTTAACCCTTACTCTAACGCCTAGATCTAACCCTAAAATCTAACCTACCACCTAATCCTAACCTTAAGCCCTAATGCTAACTCTAACCCTGAACCCTAAACCTACCCGTAAACCCTTAACACTAACCCTATCCATAAACCTTAACCCTGACCCTAACCATTACCCGCACCCAAGCATTTAACCCTGACCCTAACCCTAATCCTTAACGATAAACTTAACACTAAACCCCAACCCTAAGCCCAACACTTAACCCTAATCCTAACCCTTGACCCTAAGCCTAACCCTAACCCCTAACCCTAAACCTAAGCCTAACCCCAACCTGAACCCTTAATCTTGACCCTTACCCTTAACCCTCACACTAACCCTACTCCTAATCTTTAACCATGAAGCTAACACTGAAGCCTACCCCTGTGCCAAACGCTAAACCCAAACCTTAACCCTAACCCTGAGACTTAACCGTAAACCTAACTGTAACTGTTAAACCTAACACTAACCTTTAACCCCAACCCCTAACCCAAGACCCCACCCTGACACTAATCTTCATCCCTAAACATTACCAGAATCCTACCCCTAAATCTAATTCTCAGAGTTCTTGCTTTCTCAGAGTTTAGAAAGCCTACAATCCTCCCATGCCATGAGTAAAAGGGGGCTCTGCCACTGTGTCCTGCATGAAACCCAGGAGCCCATACCCAGCGTACGATAGAGTGTGTTCCCGGCGACAATCCCATCCCCCTAACCCCCGCCCCCCGCCCAGTGCAGACAGGGCCCGTACGCTAAGTATAAACACTACCCCTAACAGATAACCCTCACCCTGAACATAACACCTAACCCTGATCCTATTGCTCACCTTAAAACATAAACCTCCCCGTAACCCTAACTTAGCCCCTTAACTTAACGTGAATGCATAACACCTTGAGAAGAAGCCCTATCCCGTAATTCTAATCCTAAACCATAGTCATAACCGTAACACCTCATCCCTAATTCTAAAACGTCAAACCTAACCTTCACCCTACCAGCAACCCTAACCCTAACCCTAACCCCTAACCCTAAGCCCTCACCCTAACCACTAATCTTCATCCCTAAACCGTGCCGTAATCCTAACCCGAAATCTAATTCTCAGACTTCTTGCTTTCTCAGAGTTTTGAAAGCCTACAATCCTACTAAGCCATGCATGAAAGCCGGCTCTGCCACAGTGTCCTGCATGAAACCCAGAGGCCTATACACTGCGTACGATAGAGTGGGTTCCCAGCGACCATCACAGACCCCTAACTTCGCCTCCTAGTGCATACAGGGCCCGTGCCCTAAGGATAAGCCCTACCCCTCACCCATAACCCTAACCCAGAACATAGCACCTAACCCTGATCCTACTGCTCACCTTAACAGGTAAAGCTCACCGTAACCCTAACTTTAACCCCTTATCTTAACGTTAATGCATGACACCCTGAGAACAAGACCTATACCGTAAATCTAACCCTAACTCCTAGCCATAACCGTAACACCTAATCCCTAATTCTGAAACGCCAACCCTAACCTTGACCCTACCAACAACACTAACACTAACCCTAACCCCTTACGCTAACCCTACGCCTAAAAATAACCCTAACCGTTGATCCTGAGTCATAACCCCTAACCTTAACCCTAACCCTTAACCCTAATCCCAATCCTAACCATTAAACGTAAACCCTAACTCTTAACCCTAACCCTGACCTTTACCCTAATGCCTAGAGATCTAACCCCCACGCTGACCTACAGTTAAGACTAACCCTAACCCTCTAATGCTGACCTTAAACCTGAACCATACACCTGACCCTTAACCCTAAACCTATCCCTAACCCCCTAACCCTAACCCTAACTGTTAAACCTCACCCTAACCCTTAACCCTGACCCTAATCCTAAACCTGAACCCTAACCCTAAGCCTAACCCTTAACCCTAACCCTATCCCTTAACCCTAACGCCTAACCCTAACGCTAACTCCAAACCTAAACCTTACCCTGGCCCCCTAAACCAGACTTAACACCTAACCCGTAACACTAACTCTAACCCTAACCACTAATCCCTAGCACCTAACCCTGACTCCAAGCCTAACCCCTAACTCGAAACCCCTAACCCCAACCCTAACCCTAATTCTCACACTACTTCCATTCCCGAGTGAAGCAAGCCTACAATACAGCCATGCCATGTGTGAGATGAGGCTCCGCCTGAGTCCTGCATGTAGGTCTTGTCCCAGGGCCCAGGGAATGATGTTGTGCTTTCGTGATGACTCCGACCGCACCCCTCTCACCGTAGATTAACCAGGTCCTGTGCCCTTAAACTGACCGATAAATCTAAGCCCTACCACCAACCCTAACCCCTGACCCTGAACCTAAGCCCCGAGCCTAAAGCCCAACACTAACTCTAAACCCTTACCCTAAACCTAATCCTTAACCCTAATGCTAACCCCTAAACGTAACACTAACCGTGGACAGTAAACCTAACCCTAACCTCTAACACAAACCCTAACACATAACTCGAACCCTAAAGCTAACCCTAACCCTTAACCCTAAACCTAAACCCTAACCCTAACTCTTAACCTTAACCCTCACCGTTAACTCTCACGCTAACCTTTAATCCTAACCCTAATCCTAATCTTCAACCGTAAACCTAACACTTAACCCTAACCCTGTACCTAACCCTAACCCTATACCAAACCCTAACCCCTCATCTTAACCCTAACCGTAAACCTCAACCCTAAACCGAACTGTAACCGTTAAACCTAAGAGTAACCTTTAACCCTAACCCTAATCCCTAACCCTAAGCCCTCACCCTAACACTAAACTTCATCCTTAACCCTAACCAGAATCCTAACCCTAAATCTAATTCTCAGACTTCTTGCTTTCTTAGAGTTTAGAAAGCCTGCAATCCTCCCATGCCATGCGTGAAAGGAGGCTCTACCGCTGTGTCCTGCATCAAACCCACGGGCGCATACCCAGAGTACGATACAGTGGGATCCTGGTGACAATCCCAGTCCCCTAACCTCCCCCCACCCCCGCCTAAGGCAGACAGGGCCCGTGCGCTAAGCATAAACAATACCTGTAACAGATATCCCTCACCGTGAACATAACACCTAACCCTGTTCCTATTTCTCCCCTTAACACGTAAACCTCACCGTGAGCCTAACTTTAACCTCTTATCCTAACGTTAGTGCATAACCCATTCCCTGAGAACAACCCCTATCCCATAATTCTAACCCTATCTCCTAGTCGTCACTGTAACACCTAATCCCTAACCCTAATTCTAAACCGCTAACTCTAACCGTAACCCTGCCTACAACCCTAACACTGACAGTAACCCTTACTTCTAACCCCAACGCTATGCCTAACAAAAACCCTTAACCCTTCACCCTAACCCCTAAGCCTTACCCTAACCCTTAACCCTAATCCTAATCCTATCCATTAAACCTAACCCTAGCTCTTAAAGCTAACCCTAAACCTTACCCTCACGACTAGACCTAACCCTGACACTAACCTAACACCTAACCCTAACCATAACCCCTACAGCTAACCTTAACCCTGAACCCTAAACCTAACCCTAACACTGAACCCTCACTATATCCCCAACCTCTAAGCCTAATCCTAACCGTTAACCCTCACCCTAACACTTAAACTGGACCATAACACTAAACATTAACCCTAACACTAAACTTTAACCCTAAACCTGAGCCCAACCCTTAACCCTAATCCTATCCTTTTACCCTAAACCTAACGCCTAAACCTAACCCTAACACTAACCCCAATCCTAATTCTAACCATACCCCTTCATAAAACACTAACTCCTAACCCTAACACTTACCAAAAACCCTAATCGCTAATCCCTAACACTAACGCTTAACCTTTACCGTAACCGTTAACCCTCACCCTAACCCTTAACGCCGACCCTAACCTTAACCTTTAATCTAAGCCTGACCCTTAACCCTAACAGTAAGGAAAACCCTCACGCCAACCTTATCCCTTATCCCTAACCCTAACACTACAGCTAAAAATACCACTAACCTTTGATCCTTAAACCTAACCCCTAACACTTACTTTAACCCCAAACCCTAACCCTAATCCTAAGCATTAAACCTAACCCTATCTCTTAACCCTTACTCTAACGCCTAGATCTAACCCTAAAATCTAACCTACCACCTAATCCTAACCTTAAGCCCTAATGCTAACTCTAACCCTGAACCCTAAACCTACCCGTAAACCCTTAACACTAACCCTATCCATAAACCTTAACCCTGACCCTAACCATTACCCGCACCCAAGCATTTAACCCTGACCCTAACCCTAATCCTTAACGATAAACTTAACACTAAACCCCAACCCTAAGCCCAACACTTAACCCTAATCCTAACCCTTGACCCTAAGCCTAACCCTAACCCCTAACCCTAAACCTAAGCCTAACCCCAACCTGAACCCTTAATCTTGACCCTTACCCTTAACCCTCACACTAACCCTACTCCTAATCTTTAACCATGAAGCTAACACTGAAGCCTACCCCTGTGCCAAACGCTAAACCCAAACCTTAACCCTAACCCTGAGACTTAACCGTAAACCTAACTGTAACTGTTAAACCTAACACTAACCTTTAACCCCAACCCCTAACCCAAGACCCCACCCTGACACTAATCTTCATCCCTAAACATTACCAGAATCCTACCCCTAAATCTAATTCTCAGAGTTCTTGCTTTCTCAGAGTTTAGAAAGCCTACAATCCTCCCATGCCATGAGTAAAAGGGGGCTCTGCCACTGTGTCCTGCATGAAACCCAGGAGCCCATACCCAGCGTACGATAGAGTGTGTTCCCGGCGACAATCCCATCCCCCTAACCCCCGCCCCCCGCCCAGTGCAGACAGGGCCCGTACGCTAAGTATAAACACTACCCCTAACAGATAACCCTCACCCTGAACATAACACCTAACCCTGATCCTATTGCTCACCTTAAAACATAAACCTCCCCGTAACCCTAACTTAGCCCCTTAACTTAACGTGAATGCATAACACCTTGAGAAGAAGCCCTATCCCGTAATTCTAATCCTAAACCATAGTCATAACCGTAACACCTCATCCCTAATTCTAAAACGTCAAACCTAACCTTCACCCTACCAGCAACCCTAACCCTAACCCTAACCCCTAACCCTAAGCCCTCACCCTAACCACTAATCTTCATCCCTAAACCGTGCCGTAATCCTAACCCGAAATCTAATTCTCAGACTTCTTGCTTTCTCAGAGTTTTGAAAGCTTACAATCCTACTAAGCCATGCATGAAAGCCGGCTCTGCCACAGTGTCCTGCATGAAACCCAGAGGCCTATACACTGCGTACGATAGAGTGGGTTCCCAGCGACCATCACAGACCCCTAACTTCGCCTCCTAGTGCATACAGGGCCCGTGCCCTAAGGATAAACCCTACCCCTCACCCATAACCCTAACCCAGAACATAGCACCTAACCCTGATCCTACTGCTCACCTTAACAGGTAAAGCTCACCGTAACCCTAACTTTAACCCCTTATCTTAACGTTAATGCATGACACCCTGAGAACAAGACCTATACCGTAAATCTAACCCTAACTCCTAGCCATAACCGTAACACCTAATCCCTAATTCTGAAACGCCAACCCTAACCTTGACCCTACCAACAACACTAACACTAACCCTAACCCCTTACGCTAACCCTACGCCTAAAAATAACCCTAACCGTTGATCCTGAGTCATAACCCCTAACCTTAACCCTAACCCTTAACCCTAATCCCAATCCTAACCATTAAACGTAAACCCTAACTCTTAACCCTAACCCTGACCTTTACCCTAATGCCTAGAGATCTAACCCCCACGCTGACCTACAGTTAAGACTAACCCTAACCCTCTAATGCTGACCTTAAACCTGAACCATACACCTGACCCTTAACCCTAAACCTATCCCTAACCCCCTAACCCTAACCCTAACTGTTAAACCTCACCCTAACCCTTAACCCTGACCCTAATCCTAAACCTGAACCCTAACCCTAAGCCTAACCCTTAACCCTAACCCTATCCCTTAACCCTAACGCCTAACCCTAACGCTAACTCCAAACCTAAACCTTACCCTGGCCCCCTAAACCAGACTTAACACCTAACCCGTAACACTAACTCTAACCCTAACCACTAATCCCTAGCACCTAACCCTGACTCCAAGCCTAACCCCTAACTCGAAACCCCTAACCCCAACCCTAACCCTAATTCTCACACTACTTCCATTCCCGAGTGAAGCAAGCCTACAATACAGCCATGCCATGTGTGAGATGAGGCTCCGCCTGAGTCCTGCATGTAGGTCTTGTCCCAGGGCCCAGGGAATGATGTTGTGCTTTCGTGATGACTCCGACCGCACCCCTCTCACCGTAGATTAACCAGGTCCTGTGCCCTTAAACTGACCGATAAATCTAAGCCCTACCACCAACCCTAACCCCTGACCCTGAACCTAAGCCCCGAGCCTAAAGCCCAACACTAACTCTAAACCCTTACCCTAAACCTAATCCTTAACCCTAATGCTAACCCCTAAACGTAACACTAACCGTGGACAGTAAACCTAACCCTAACCTCTAACACAAACCCTAACACATAACTCGAACCCTAAAGCTAACCCTAACCCTTAACCCTAAACCTAAACCCTAACCCTAACTCTTAACCTTAACCCTCACCGTTAACTCTCACGCTAACCTTTAATCCTAACCCTAATCCTAATCTTCAACCGTAAACCTAACACTTAACCCTAACCCTGTACCTAACCCTAACCCTATACCAAACCCTAACCCCTCATCTTAACCCTAACCGTAAACCTCAACCCTAAACCGAACTGTAACCGTTAAACCTAAGAGTAACCTTTAACCCTAACCCTAATCCCTAACCCTAAGCCCTCACCCTAACACTAAACTTCATCCTTAACCCTAACCAGAATCCTAACCCTAAATCTAATTCTCAGACTTCTTGCTTTCTTAGAGTTTAGAAAGCCTGCAATCCTCCCATGCCATGCGTGAAAGGAGGCTCTACCGCTGTGTCCTGCATCAAACCCACGGGCGCATACCCAGAGTACGATACAGTGGGATCCTGGTGACAATCCCAGTCCCCTAACCTCCCCCCACCCCCGCCTAAGGCAGACAGGGCCCGTGCGCTAAGCATAAACAATACCTGTAACAGATATCCCTCACCGTGAACATAACACCTAACCCTGTTCCTATTTCTCCCCTTAACACGTAAACCTCACCGTGAGCCTAACTTTAACCTCTTATCCTAACGTTAGTGCATAACCCATTCCCTGAGAACAACCCCTATCCCATAATTCTAACCCTATCTCCTAGTCGTCACTGTAACACCTAATCCCTAACCCTAATTCTAAACCGCTAACTCTAACCGTAACCCTGCCTACAACCCTAACACTGACAGTAACCCTTACTTCTAACCCCAACGCTATGCCTAACAAAAACCCTTAACCCTTCACCCTAACCCCTAAGCCTTACCCTAACCCTTAACCCTAATCCTAATCCTATCCATTAAACCTAACCCTAGCTCTTAAAGCTAACCCTAAACCTTACCCTCACGACTAGACCTAACCCTGACACTAACCTAACACCTAACCCTAACCATAACCCCTACAGCTAACCTTAACCCTGAACCCTAAACCTAACCCTAACACTGAACCCTCACTATATCCCCAACCTCTAAGCCTAATCCTAACCGTTAACCCTCACCCTAACACTTAAACTGGACCATAACACTAAACATTAACCCTAACACTAAACTTTAACCCTAAACCTGAGCCCAACCCTTAACCCTAATCCTATCCTTTTACCCTAAACCTAACGCCTAAACCTAACCCTAACACTAACCCCAATCCTAATTCTAACCATACCCCTTCATAAAACACTAACTCCTAACCCTAACACTTACCAAAAACCCTAATCGCTAATCCCTAACACTAACGCTTAACCTTTACCGTAACCGTTAACCCTCACCCTAACCCTTAACGCCGACCCTAACCTTAACCTTTAATCTAAGCCTGACCCTTAACCCTAACAGTAAGGAAAACCCTCACGCCAACCTTATCCCTTATCCCTAACCCTAACACTACAGCTAAAAATACCACTAACCTTTGATCCTTAAACCTAACCCCTAACACTTACTTTAACCCCAAACCCTAACCCTAATCCTAAGCATTAAACCTAACCCTATCTCTTAACCCTTACTCTAACGCCTAGATCTAACCCTAAAATCTAACCTACCACCTAATCCTAACCTTAAGCCCTAATGCTAACTCTAACCCTGAACCCTAAACCTACCCGTAAACCCTTAACACTAACCCTATCCATAAACCTTAACCCTGACCCTAACCATTACCCGCACCCAAGCATTTAACCCTGACCCTAACCCTAATCCTTAACGATAAACTTAACACTAAACCCCAACCCTAAGCCCAACACTTAACCCTAATCCTAACCCTTGACCCTAAGCCTAACCCTAACCCCTAACCCTAAACCTAAGCCTAACCCCAACCTGAACCCTTAATCTTGACCCTTACCCTTAACCCTCACACTAACCCTACTCCTAATCTTTAACCATGAAGCTAACACTGAAGCCTACCCCTGTGCCAAACGCTAAACCCAAACCTTAACCCTAACCCTGAGACTTAACCGTAAACCTAACTGTAACTGTTAAACCTAACACTAACCTTTAACCCCAACCCCTAACCCAAGACCCCACCCTGACACTAATCTTCATCCCTAAACATTACCAGAATCCTACCCCTAAATCTAATTCTCAGAGTTCTTGCTTTCTCAGAGTTTAGAAAGCCTACAATCCTCCCATGCCATGAGTAAAAGGGGGCTCTGCCACTGTGTCCTGCATGAAACCCAGGAGCCCATACCCAGCGTACGATAGAGTGTGTTCCCGGCGACAATCCCATCCCCCTAACCCCCGCCCCCCGCCCAGTGCAGACAGGGCCCGTACGCTAAGTATAAACACTACCCCTAACAGATAACCCTCACCCTGAACATAACACCTAACCCTGATCCTATTGCTCACCTTAAAACATAAACCTCCCCGTAACCCTAACTTAGCCCCTTAACTTAACGTGAATGCATAACACCTTGAGAAGAAGCCCTATCCCGTAATTCTAATCCTAAACCATAGTCATAACCGTAACACCTCATCCCTAATTCTAAAACGTCAAACCTAACCTTCACCCTACCAGCAACCCTAACCCTAACCCTAACCCCTAACCCTAAGCCCTCACCCTAACCACTAATCTTCATCCCTAAACCGTGCCGTAATCCTAACCCGAAATCTAATTCTCAGACTTCTTGCTTTCTCAGAGTTTTGAAAGCCTACAATCCTACTAAGCCATGCATGAAAGCCGGCTCTGCCACAGTGTCCTGCATGAAACCCAGAGGCCTATACACTGCGTACGATAGAGTGGGTTCCCAGCGACCATCACAGACCCCTAACTTCGCCTCCTAGTGCATACAGGGCCCGTGCCCTAAGGATAAACCCTACCCCTCACCCATAACCCTAACCCAGAACATAGCACCTAACCCTGATCCTACTGCTCACCTTAACAGGTAAAGCTCACCGTAACCCTAACTTTAACCCCTTATCTTAACGTTAATGCATGACACCCTGAGAACAAGACCTATACCGTAAATCTAACCCTAACTCCTAGCCATAACCGTAACACCTAATCCCTAATTCTGAAACGCCAACCCTAACCTTGACCCTACCAACAACACTAACACTAACCCTAACCCCTTACGCTAACCCTACGCCTAAAAATAACCCTAACCGTTGATCCTGAGTCATAACCCCTAACCTTAACCCTAACCCTTAACCCTAATCCCAATCCTAACCATTAAACGTAAACCCTAACTCTTAACCCTAACCCTGACCTTTACCCTAATGCCTAGAGATCTAACCCCCACGCTGACCTACAGTTAAGACTAACCCTAACCCTCTAATGCTGACCTTAAACCTGAACCATACACCTGACCCTTAACCCTAAACCTATCCCTAACCCCCTAACCCTAACCCTAACTGTTAAACCTCACCCTAACCCTTAACCCTGACCCTAATCCTAAACCTGAACCCTAACCCTAAGCCTAACCCTTAACCCTAACCCTATCCCTTAACCCTAACGCCTAACCCTAACGCTAACTCCAAACCTAAACCTTACCCTGGCCCCCTAAACCAGACTTAACACCTAACCCGTAACACTAACTCTAACCCTAACCACTAATCCCTAGCACCTAACCCTGACTCCAAGCCTAACCCCTAACTCGAAACCCCTAACCCCAACCCTAACCCTAATTCTCACACTACTTCCATTCCCGAGTGAAGCAAGCCTACAATACAGCCATGCCATGTGTGAGATGAGGCTCCGCCTGAGTCCTGCATGTAGGTCTTGTCCCAGGGCCCAGGGAATGATGTTGTGCTTTCGTGATGACTCCGACCGCACCCCTCTCACCGTAGATTAACCAGGTCCTGTGCCCTTAAACTGACCGATAAATCTAAGCCCTACCACCAACCCTAACCCCTGACCCTGAACCTAAGCCCCGAGCCTAAAGCCCAACACTAACTCTAAACCCTTACCCTAAACCTAATCCTTAACCCTAATGCTAACCCCTAAACGTAACACTAACCGTGGACAGTAAACCTAACCCTAACCTCTAACACAAACCCTAACACATAACTCGAACCCTAAAGCTAACCCTAACCCTTAACCCTAAACCTAAACCCTAACCCTAACTCTTAACCTTAACCCTCACCGTTAACTCTCACGCTAACCTTTAATCCTAACCCTAATCCTAATCTTCAACCGTAAACCTAACACTTAACCCTAACCCTGTACCTAACCCTAACCCTATACCAAACCCTAACCCCTCATCTTAACCCTAACCGTAAACCTCAACCCTAAACCGAACTGTAACCGTTAAACCTAAGAGTAACCTTTAACCCTAACCCTAATCCCTAACCCTAAGCCCTCACCCTAACACTAAACTTCATCCTTAACCCTAACCAGAATCCTAACCCTAAATCTAATTCTCAGACTTCTTGCTTTCTTAGAGTTTAGAAAGCCTGCAATCCTCCCATGCCATGCGTGAAAGGAGGCTCTACCACTGTGTCCTGCATCAAACCCACGGGCGCATACCCAGAGTACGATACAGTGGGATCCTGGTGACAATCCCAGTCCCCTAACCTCCCCCCACCCCCGCCTAAGGCAGACAGGGCCCGTGCGCTAAGCATAAACAATACCTGTAACAGATATCCCTCACCGTGAACATAACACCTAACCCTGTTCCTATTTCTCCCCTTAACACGTAAACCTCACCGTGAGCCTAACTTTAACCTCTTATCCTAACGTTAGTGCATAACCCATTCCCTGAGAACAACCCCTATCCCATAATTCTAACCCTATCTCCTAGTCGTCACTGTAACACCTAATCCCTAACCCTAATTCTAAACCGCTAACTCTAACCGTAACCCTGCCTACAACCCTAACACTGACAGTAACCCTTACTTCTAACCCCAACGCTATGCCTAACAAAAACCCTTAACCCTTCACCCTAACCCCTAAGCCTTACCCTAACCCTTAACCCTAATCCTAATCCTATCCATTAAACCTAACCCTAGCTCTTAAAGCTAACCCTAAACCTTACCCTCACGACTAGACCTAACCCTGACACTAACCTAACACCTAACCCTAACCGTAACCCCTACAGCTAACCTTAACCCTGAACCCTAAACCTAACCCTAACACTGAACCCTCACTATATCCCCAACCTCTAAGCCTAATCCTAACCGTTAACCCTCACCCTAACACTTAAACTGGACCATAACACTAAACATTAACCCTAACACTAAACTTTAACCCTAAACCTGAGCCCAACCCTTAACCCTAATCCTATCCTTTTACCCTAAACCTAACGCCTAAACCTAACCCTAACACTAACCCCAATCCTAATTCTAACCATACCCCTTCATAAAACACTAACTCCTAACCCTAACACTTACCAAAAACCCTAATCGCTAATCCCTAACACTAACGCTTAACCTTTACCGTAACCGTTAACCCTCACCCTAACCCTTAACGCCGACCCTAACCTTAACCTTTAATCTAAGCCTGACCCTTAACCCTAACAGTAAGGAAAACCCTCACGCCAACCTTATCCCTTATCCCTAACCCTAACACTACAGCTAAAAATACCACTAACCTTTGATCCTTAAACCTAACCCCTAACACTTACTTTAACCCCAAACCCTAACCCTAATCCTAAGCATTAAACCTAACCCTATCTCTTAACCCTTACTCTAACGCCTAGATCTAACCCTAAAATCTAACCTACCACCTAATCCTAACCTTAAGCCCTAATGCTAACTCTAACCCTGAACCCTAAACCTACCCGTAAACCCTTAACACTAACCCTATCCATAAACCTTAACCCTGACCCTAACCATTACCCGCACCCAAGCATTTAACCCTGACCCTAACCCTAATCCTTAACGATAAACTTAACACTAAACCCCAACCCTAAGCCCAACACTTAACCCTAATCCTAACCCTTGACCCTAAGCCTAACCCTAACCCCTAACCCTAAACCTAAGCCTAACCCCAACCTGAACCCTTAATCTTGACCCTTACCCTTAACCCTCACACTAACCCTACTCCTAATCTTTAACCATGAAGCTAACACTGAAGCCTACCCCTGTGCCAAACGCTAAACCCAAACCTTAACCCTAACCCTGAGACTTAACCGTAAACCTAACTGTAACTGTTAAACCTAACACTAACCTTTAACCCCAACCCCTAACCCAAGACCCCACCCTGACACTAATCTTCATCCCTAAACATTACCAGAATCCTACCCCTAAATCTAATTCTCAGAGTTCTTGCTTTCTCAGAGTTTAGAAAGCCTACAATCCTCCCATGCCATGAGTAAAAGGGGGCTCTGCCACTGTGTCCTGCATGAAACCCAGGAGCCCATACCCAGCGTACGATAGAGTGTGTTCCCGGCGACAATCCCATCCCCCTAACCCCCGCCCCCCGCCCAGTGCAGACAGGGCCCGTACGCTAAGTATAAACACTACCCCTAACAGATAACCCTCACCCTGAACATAACACCTAACCCTGATCCTATTGCTCACCTTAAAACATAAACCTCCCCGTAACCCTAACTTAGCCCCTTAACTTAACGTGAATGCATAACACCTTGAGAAGAAGCCCTATCCCGTAATTCTAATCCTAAACCATAGTCATAACCGTAACACCTCATCCCTAATTCTAAAACGTCAAACCTAACCTTCACCCTACCAGCAACCCTAACCCTAACCCTAACCCCTAACCCTAAGCCCTCACCCTAACCACTAATCTTCATCCCTAAACCGTGCCGTAATCCTAACCCGAAATCTAATTCTCAGACTTCTTGCTTTCTCAGAGTTTTGAAAGCTTACAATCCTACTAAGCCATGCATGAAAGCCGGCTCTGCCACAGTGTCCTGCATGAAACCCAGAGGCCTATACACTGCGTACGATAGAGTGGGTTCCCAGCGACCATCACAGACCCCTAACTTCGCCTCCTAGTGCATACAGGGCCCGTGCCCTAAGGATAAACCCTACCCCTCACCCATAACCCTAACCCAGAACATAGCACCTAACCCTGATCCTACTGCTCACCTTAACAGGTAAAGCTCACCGTAACCCTAACTTTAACCCCTTATCTTAACGTTAATGCATGACACCCTGAGAACAAGACCTATACCGTAAATCTAACCCTAACTCCTAGCCATAACCGTAACACCTAATCCCTAATTCTGAAACGCCAACCCTAACCTTAACCCTACCAACAACACTAACACTAACCCTAACCCCTTACGCTAACCCTACGCCTAAAAATAACCCTAACCGTTGATCCTGAGTCATAACCCCTAACCTTAACCCTAACCCTTAACCCTAATCCCAATCCTAACCATTAAACGTAAACCCTAACTCTTAACCCTAACCCTGACCTTTACCCTAATGCCTAGAGATCTAACCCCCACGCTGACCTACAGTTAAGACTAACCCTAACCCTCTAATGCTGACCTTAAACCTGAACCATACACCTGACCCTTAACCCTAAACCTATCCCTAACCCCCTAACCCTAACCCTAACTGTTAAACCTCACCCTAACCCTTAACCCTGACCCTAATCCTAAACCTGAACCCTAACCCTAAGCCTAACCCTTAACCCTAACCCTATCCCTTAACCCTAACGCCTAACCCTAACGCTAACTCCAAACCTAAACCTTACCCTGGCCCCCTAAACCAGACTTAACACCTAACCCGTAACACTAACTCTAACCCTAACCACTAATCCCTAGCACCTAACCCTGACTCCAAGCCTAACCCCTAACTCGAAACCCCTAACCCCAACCCTAACCCTAATTCTCACACTACTTCCATTCCCGAGTGAAGCAAGCCTACAATACAGCCATGCCATGTGTGAGATGAGGCTCCGCCTGAGTCCTGCATGTAGGTCTTGTCCCAGGGCCCAGGGAATGATGTTGTGCTTTCGTGATGACTCCGACCGCACCCCTCTCACCGTAGATTAACCAGGTCCTGTGCCCTTAAACTGACCGATAAATCTAAGCCCTACCACCAACCCTAACCCCTGACCCTGAACCTAAGCCCCGAGCCTAAAGCCCAACACTAACTCTAAACCCTTACCCTAAACCTAATCCTTAACCCTAATGCTAACCCCTAAACGTAACACTAACCGTGGACAGTAAACCTAACCCTAACCTCTAACACAAACCCTAACACATAACTCGAACCCTAAAGCTAACCCTAACCCTTAACCCTAAACCTAAACCCTAACCCTAACTCTTAACCTTAACCCTCACCGTTAACTCTCACGCTAACCTTTAATCCTAACCCTAATCCTAATCTTCAACCGTAAACCTAACACTTAACCCTAACCCTGTACCTAACCCTAACCCTATACCAAACCCTAACCCCTCATCTTAACCCTAACCGTAAACCTCAACCCTAAACCGAACTGTAACCGTTAAACCTAAGAGTAACCTTTAACCCTAACCCTAATCCCTAACCCTAAGCCCTCACCCTAACACTAAACTTCATCCTTAACCCTAACCAGAATCCTAACCCTAAATCTAATTCTCAGACTTCTTGCTTTCTTAGAGTTTAGAAAGCCTGCAATCCTCCCATGCCATGCGTGAAAGGAGGCTCTACCACTGTGTCCTGCATCAAACCCACGGGCGCATACCCAGAGTACGATACAGTGGGATCCTGGTGACAATCCCAGTCCCCTAACCTCCCCCCACCCCCGCCTAAGGCAGACAGGGCCCGTGCGCTAAGCATAAACAATACCTGTAACAGATATCCCTCACCGTGAACATAACACCTAACCCTGTTCCTATTTCTCCCCTTAACACGTAAACCTCACCGTGAGCCTAACTTTAACCTCTTATCCTAACGTTAGTGCATAACCCATTCCCTGAGAACAACCCCTATCCCATAATTCTAACCCTATCTCCTAGTCGTCACTGTAACACCTAATCCCTAACCCTAATTCTAAACCGCTAACTCTAACCGTAACCCTGCCTACAACCCTAACACTGACAGTAACCCTTACTTCTAACCCCAACGCTATGCCTAACAAAAACCCTTAACCCTTCACCCTAACCCCTAAGCCTTACCCTAACCCTTAACCCTAATCCTAATCCTATCCATTAAACCTAACCCTAGCTCTTAAAGCTAACCCTAAACCTTACCCTCACGACTAGACCTAACCCTGACACTAACCTAACACCTAACCCTAACCGTAACCCCTACAGCTAACCTTAACCCTGAACCCTAAACCTAACCCTAACACTGAACCCTCACTATATCCCCAACCTCTAAGCCTAATCCTAACCGTTAACCCTCACCCTAACACTTAAACTGGACCATAACACTAAACATTAACCCTAACACTAAACTTTAACCCTAAACCTGAGCCCAACCCTTAACCCTAATCCTATCCTTTTACCCTAAACCTAACGCCTAAACCTAACCCTAACACTAACCCCAATCCTAATTCTAACCATACCCCTTCATAAAACACTAACTCCTAACCCTAACACTTACCAAAAACCCTAATCGCTAATCCCTAACACTAACGCTTAACCTTTACCGTAACCGTTAACCCTCACCCTAACCCTTAACGCCGACCCTAACCTTAACCTTTAATCTAAGCCTGACCCTTAACCCTAACAGTAAGGAAAACCCTCACGCCAACCTTATCCCTTATCCCTAACCCTAACACTACAGCTAAAAATACCACTAACCTTTGATCCTTAAACCTAACCCCTAACACTTACTTTAACCCCAAACCCTAACCCTAATCCTAAGCATTAAACCTAACCCTATCTCTTAACCCTTACTCTAACGCCTAGATCTAACCCTAAAATCTAACCTACCACCTAATCCTAACCTTAAGCCCTAATGCTAACTCTAACCCTGAACCCTAAACCTACCCGTAAACCCTTAACACTAACCCTATCCATAAACCTTAACCCTGACCCTAACCATTACCCGCACCCAAGCATTTAACCCTGACCCTAACCCTAATCCTTAACGATAAACTTAACACTAAACCCCAACCCTAAGCCCAACACTTAACCCTAATCCTAACCCTTGACCCTAAGCCTAACCCTAACCCCTAACCCTAAACCTAAGCCTAACCCCAACCTGAACCCTTAATCTTGACCCTTACCCTTAACCCTCACACTAACCCTACTCCTAATCTTTAACCATGAAGCTGACACTGAAGCCTACCCCTGTGCCAAACGCTAAACCCAAACCTTAACCCTAACCCTGAGACTTAACCGTAAACCTAACTGTAACTGTTAAACCTAACACTAACCTTTAACCCCAACCCCTAACCCAAGACCCCACCCTGACACTAATCTTCATCCCTAAACATTACCAGAATCCTACCCCTAAATCTAATTCTCAGAGTTCTTGCTTTCTCAGAGTTTAGAAAGCCTACAATCCTCCCATGCCATGAGTAAAAGGGGGCTCTGCCACTGTGTCCTGCATGAAACCCAGGAGCCCATACCCAGCGTACGATAGAGTGTGTTCCCGGCGACAATCCCATCCCCCTAACCCCCGCCCCCCGCCCAGTGCAGACAGGGCCCGTACGCTAAGTATAAACACTACCCCTAACAGATAACCCTCACCCTGAACATAACACCTAACCCTGATCCTATTGCTCACCTTAAAACATAAACCTCCCCGTAACCCTAACTTAGCCCCTTAACTTAACGTGAATGCATAACACCTTGAGAAGAAGCCCTATCCCGTAATTCTAATCCTAAACCATAGTCATAACCGTAACACCTCATCCCTAATTCTAAAACGTCAAACCTAACCTTCACCCTACCAGCAACCCTAACCCTAACCCTAACCCCTAACCCTAAGCCCTCACCCTAACCACTAATCTTCATCCCTAAACCGTGCCGTAATCCTAACCCGAAATCTAATTCTCAGACTTCTTGCTTTCTCAGAGTTTTGAAAGCCTACAATCCTACTAAGCCATGCATGAAAGCCGGCTCTGCCACAGTGTCCTGCATGAAACCCAGAGGCCTATACACTGCGTACGATAGAGTGGGTTCCCAGCGACCATCACAGACCCCTAACTTCGCCTCCTAGTGCATACAGGGCCCGTGCCCTAAGGATAAACCCTACCCCTCACCCATAACCCTAACCCAGAACATAGCACCTAACCCTGATCCTACTGCTCACCTTAACAGGTAAAGCTCACCGTAACCCTAACTTTAACCCCTTATCTTAACGTTAATGCATGACACCCTGAGAACAAGACCTATACCGTAAATCTAACCCTAACTCCTAGCCATAACCGTAACACCTAATCCCTAATTCTGAAACGCCAACCCTAACCTTGACCCTACCAACAACACTAACACTAACCCTAACCCCTTACGCTAACCCTACGCCTAAAAATAACCCTAACCGTTGATCCTGAGTCATAACCCCTAACCTTAACCCTAACCCTTAACCCTAATCCCAATCCTAACCATTAAACGTAAACCCTAACTCTTAACCCTAACCCTGACCTTTACCCTAATGCCTAGAGATCTAACCCCCACGCTGACCTACAGTTAAGACTAACCCTAACCCTCTAATGCTAACCTTAAACCTGAACCATACACCTGACCCTTAACCCTAAACCTATCCCTAACCCCCTAACCCTAACCCTAACTGTTAAACCTCACCCTAACCCTTAACCCTGACCCTAATCCTAAACCTGAACCCTAACCCTAAGCCTAACCCTCAACCCTAACCCTATCCCTTAACCCTAACGCCTAACCCTAACGCTAACTCCAAACCTAAACCTTACCCTGGCCCCCTAAACCAGACTTAACACCTAACCCGTAACACTAACTCTAACCCTAACCACTAATCCCTAGCACCTAACCCTGACTCCAAGCCTAACCCCTAACTCGAAACCCCTAACCCCAACCCTAACCCTAATTCTCACACTACTTCCATTCCCGAGTGAAGCAAGCCTACAATACAGCCATGCCATGTGTGAGATGAGGCTCCGCCTGAGTCCTGCATGTAGGTCTTGTCCCAGGGCCCAGGGAATGATGTTGTGCTTTCGTGATGACTCCGACCGCACCCCTCTCACCGTAGATTAACCAGGTCCTGTGCCCTTAAACTGACCGATAAATCTAAGCCCTACCACCAACCCTAACCCCTGACCCTGAACCTAAGCCCCGAGCCTAAAGCCCAACACTAACTCTAAACCCTTACCCTAAACCTAATCCTTAACCCTAATGCTAACCCCTAAACGTAACACTAACCGTGGACAGTAAACCTAACCCTAACCTCTAACACAAACCCTAACACATAACTCGAACCCTAAAGCTAACCCTAACCCTTAACCCTAAACCTAAACCCTAACCCTAACTCTTAACCTTAACCCTCACCGTTAACTCTCACGCTAACCTTTAATCCTAACCCTAATCCTAATCTTCAACCGTAAACCTAACACTTAACCCTAACCCTGTACCTAACCCTAACCCTATACCAAACCCTAACCCCTCATCTTAACCCTAACCGTAAACCTCAACCCTAAACCGAACTGTAACCGTTAAACCTAAGAGTAACCTTTAACCCTAACCCTAATCCCTAACCCTAAGCCCTCACCCTAACACTAAACTTCATCCTTAACCCTAACCAGAATCCTAACCCTAAATCTAATTCTCAGACTTCTTGCTTTCTTAGAGTTTAGAAAGCCTGCAATCCTCCCATGCCATGCGTGAAAGGAGGCTCTACCGCTGTGTCCTGCATCAAACCCACGGGCGCATACCCAGAGTACGATACAGTGGGATCCTGGTGACAATCCCAGTCCCCTAACCTCCCCCCACCCCCGCCTAAGGCAGACAGGGCCCGTGCGCTAAGCATAAACAATACCTGTAACAGATATCCCTCACCGTGAACATAACACCTAACCCTGTTCCTATTTCTCCCCTTAACACGTAAACCTCACCGTGAGCCTAACTTTAACCTCTTATCCTAACGTTAGTGCATAACCCATTCCCTGAGAACAACCCCTATCCCATAATTCTAACCCTATCTCCTAGTCGTCACTGTAACACCTAATCCCTAACCCTAATTCTAAACCGCTAACTCTAACCGTAACCCTGCCTACAACCCTAACACTGACAGTAACCCTTACTTCTAACCCCAACGCTATGCCTAACAAAAACCCTTAACCCTTCACCCTAACCCCTAAGCCTTACCCTAACCCTTAACCCTAATCCTAATCCTATCCATTAAACCTAACCCTAGCTCTTAAAGCTAACCCTAAACCTTACCCTCACGACTAGACCTAACCCTGACACTAACCTAACACCTAACCCTAACCGTAACCCCTACAGCTAACCTTAACCCTGAACCCTAAACCTAACCCTAACACTGAACCCTCACTATATCCCCAACCTCTAAGCCTAATCCTAACCGTTAACCCTCACCCTAACACTTAAACTGGACCATAACACTAAACATTAACCCTAACACTAAACTTTAACCCTAAACCTGAGCCCAACCCTTAACCCTAATCCTATCCTTTTACCCTAAACCTAACGCCTAAACCTAACCCTAACACTAACCCCAATCCTAATTCTAACCATACCCCTTCATAAAACACTAACTCCTAACCCTAACACTTACCAAAAACCCTAATCGCTAATCCCTAACACTAACGCTTAACCTTTACCGTAACCGTTAACCCTCACCCTAACCCTTAACGCCGACCCTAACCTTAACCTTTAATCTAAGCCTGACCCTTAACCCTAACAGTAAGGAAAACCCTCACGCCAACCTTATCCCTTATCCCTAACCCTAACACTACAGCTAAAAATACCACTAACCTTTGATCCTTAAACCTAACCCCTAACACTTACTTTAACCCCAAACCCTAACCCTAATCCTAAGCATTAAACCTAACCCTATCTCTTAACCCTTACTCTAACGCCTAGATCTAACCCTAAAATCTAACCTACCACCTAATCCTAACCTTAAGCCCTAATGCTAACTCTAACCCTGAACCCTAAACCTACCCGTAAACCCTTAACACTAACCCTATCCATAAACCTTAACCCTGACCCTAACCATTACCCGCACCCAAGCATTTAACCCTGACCCTAACCCTAATCCTTAACGATAAACTTAACACTAAACCCCAACCCTAAGCCCAACACTTAACCCTAATCCTAACCCTTGACCCTAAGCCTAACCCTAACCCCTAACCCTAAACCTAAGCCTAACCCCAACCTGAACCCTTAATCTTGACCCTTACCCTTAACCCTCACACTAACCCTACTCCTAATCTTTAACCATGAAGCTAACACTGAAGCCTACCCCTGTGCCAAACGCTAAACCCAAACCTTAACCCTAACCCTGAGACTTAACCGTAAACCTAACTGTAACTGTTAAACCTAACACTAACCTTTAACCCCAACCCCTAACCCAAGACCCCACCCTGACACTAATCTTCATCCCTAAACATTACCAGAATCCTACCCCTAAATCTAATTCTCAGAGTTCTTGCTTTCTCAGAGTTTAGAAAGCCTACAATCCTCCCATGCCATGAGTAAAAGGGGGCTCTGCCACTGTGTCCTGCATGAAACCCAGGAGCCCATACCCAGCGTACGATAGAGTGTGTTCCCGGCGACAATCCCATCCCCCTAACCCCCGCCCCCCGCCCAGTGCAGACAGGGCCCGTACGCTAAGTATAAACACTACCCCTAACAGATAACCCTCACCCTGAACATAACACCTAACCCTGATCCTATTGCTCACCTTAAAACATAAACCTCCCCGTAACCCTAACTTAGCCCCTTAACTTAACGTGAATGCATAACACCTTGAGAAGAAGCCCTATCCCGTAATTCTAATCCTAAACCATAGTCATAACCGTAACACCTCATCCCTAATTCTAAAACGTCAAACCTAACCTTCACCCTACCAGCAACCCTAACCCTAACCCTAACCCCTAACCCTAAGCCCTCACCCTAACCACTAATCTTCATCCCTAAACCGTGCCGTAATCCTAACCCGAAATCTAATTCTCAGACTTCTTGCTTTCTCAGAGTTTTGAAAGCCTACAATCCTACTAAGCCATGCATGAAAGCCGGCTCTGCCACAGTGTCCTGCATGAAACCCAGAGGCCTATACACTGCGTACGATAGAGTGGGTTCCCAGCGACCATCACAGACCCCTAACTTCGCCTCCTAGTGCATACAGGGCCCGTGCCCTAAGGATAAACCCTACCCCTCACCCATAACCCTAACCCAGAACATAGCACCTAACCCTGATCCTACTGCTCACCTTAACAGGTAAAGCTCACCGTAACCCTAACTTTAACCCCTTATCTTAACGTTAATGCATGACACCCTGAGAACAAGACCTATACCGTAAATCTAACCCTAACTCCTAGCCATAACCGTAACACCTAATCCCTAATTCTGAAACGCCAACCCTAACCTTAACCCTACCAACAACACTAACACTAACCCTAACCCCTTACGCTAACCCTACGCCTAAAAATAACCCTAACCGTTGATCCTGAGTCATAACCCCTAACCTTAACCCTAACCCTTAACCCTAATCCCAATCCTAACCATTAAACGTAAACCCTAACTCTTAACCCTAACCCTGACCTTTACCCTAATGCCTAGAGATCTAACCCCCACGCTGACCTACAGTTAAGACTAACCCTAACCCTCTAATGCTAACCTTAAACCTGAACCATACACCTGACCCTTAACCCTAAACCTATCCCTAACCCCCTAACCCTAACCCTAACTGTTAAACCTCACCCTAACCCTTAACCCTGACCCTAATCCTAAACCTGAACCCTAACCCTAAGCCTAACCCTCAACCCTAACCCTATCCCTTAACCCTAACGCCTAACCCTAACGCTAACTCCAAACCTAAACCTTACCCTGGCCCCCTAAACCAGACTTAACACCTAACCCGTAACACTAACTCTAACCCTAACCACTAATCCCTAGCACCTAACCCTGACTCCAAGCCTAACCCCTAACTCGAAACCCCTAACCCCAACCCTAACCCTAATTCTCACACTACTTCCATTCCCGAGTGAAGCAAGCCTACAATACAGCCATGCCATGTGTGAGATGAGGCTCCGCCTGAGTCCTGCATGTAGGTCTTGTCCCAGGGCCCAGGGAATGATGTTGTGCTTTCGTGATGACTCCGACCGCACCCCTCTCACCGTAGATTAACCAGGTCCTGTGCCCTTAAACTGACCGATAAATCTAAGCCCTACCACCAACCCTAACCCCTGACCCTGAACCTAAGCCCCGAGCCTAAAGCCCAACACTAACTCTAAACCCTTACCCTAAACCTAATCCTTAACCCTAATGCTAACCCCTAAACGTAACACTAACCGTGGACAGTAAACCTAACCCTAACCTCTAACACAAACCCTAACACATAACTCGAACCCTAAAGCTAACCCTAACCCTTAACCCTAAACCTAAACCCTAACCCTAACTCTTAACCTTAACCCTAACCGTTAACTCTCACGCTAACCTTTAATCCTAACCCTAATCCTAATCTTCAACCGTAAACCTAACACTTAACCCTAACCCTGTACCTAACCCTAACCCTATACCAAACCCTAACCCCTCATCTTAACCCTAACCGTAAACCTCAACCCTAAACCGAACTGTAACCGTTAAACCTAAGAGTAACCTTTAACCCTAACCCTAATCCCTAACCCTAAGCCCTCACCCTAACACTAAACTTCATCCTTAACCCTAACCAGAATCCTAACCCTAAATCTAATTCTCAGACTTCTTGCTTTCTTAGAGTTTAGAAAGCCTGCAATCCTCCCATGCCATGCGTGAAAGGAGGCTCTACCACTGTGTCCTGCATCAAACCCACGGGCGCATACCCAGAGTACGATACAGTGGGATCCTGGTGACAATCCCAGTCCCCTAACCTCCCCCCACCCCCGCCTAAGGCAGACAGGGCCCGTGCGCTAAGCATAAACAATACCTGTAACAGATATCCCTCACCGTGAACATAACACCTAACCCTGTTCCTATTTCTCCCCTTAACACGTAAACCTCACCGTGAGCCTAACTTTAACCTCTTATCCTAACGTTAGTGCATAACCCATTCCCTGAGAACAACCCCTATCCCATAATTCTAACCCTATCTCCTAGTCGTCACTGTAACACCTAATCCCTAACCCTAATTCTAAACCGCTAACTCTAACCGTAACCCTGCCTACAACCCTAACACTGACAGTAACCCTTACTTCTAACCCCAACGCTATGCCTAACAAAAACCCTTAACCCTTCACCCTAACCCCTAAGCCTTACCCTAACCCTTAACCCTAATCCTAATCCTATCCATTAAACCTAACCCTAGCTCTTAAAGCTAACCCTAAACCTTACCCTCACGACTAGACCTAACCCTGACACTAACCTAACACCTAACCCTAACCGTAACCCCTACAGCTAACCTTAACCCTGAACCCTAAACCTAACCCTAACACTGAACCCTCACTATATCCCCAACCTCTAAGCCTAATCCTAACCGTTAACCCTCACCCTAACACTTAAACTGGACCATAACACTAAACATTAACCCTAACACTAAACTTTAACCCTAAACCTGAGCCCAACCCTTAACCCTAATCCTATCCTTTTACCCTAAACCTAACGCCTAAACCTAACCCTAACACTAACCCCAATCCTAATTCTAACCATACCCCTTCATAAAACACTAACTCCTAACCCTAACACTTACCAAAAACCCTAATCGCTAATCCCTAACACTAACGCTTAACCTTTACCGTAACCGTTAACCCTCACCCTAACCCTTAACGCCGACCCTAACCTTAACCTTTAATCTAAGCCTGACCCTTAACCCTAACAGTAAGGAAAACCCTCACGCCAACCTTATCCCTTATCCCTAACCCTAACACTACAGCTAAAAATAACACTAACCTTTGATCCTTAAACCTAACCCCTAACACTTACTTTAACCCCAAACCCTAACCCTAATCCTAAGCATTAAACCTAACCCTATCTCTTAACCCTTACTCTAACGCCTAGATCTAACCCTAAAATCTAACCTACCACCTAATCCTAACCTTAAGCCCTAATGCTAACTCTAACCCTGAACCCTAAACCTACCCGTAAACCCTTAACACTAACCCTATCCATAAACCTTAACCCTGACCCTAACCATTACCCGCACCCAAGCATTTAACCCTGACCCTAACCCTAATCCTTAACGATAAACTTAACACTAAACCCCAACCCTAAGCCCAACACTTAACCCTAATCCTAACCCTTGACCCTAAGCCTAACCCTAACCCCTAACCCTAAACCTAAGCCTAACCCCAACCTGAACCCTTAATCTTGACCCTTACCCTTAACCCTCACACTAACCCTACTCCTAATCTTTAACCATGAAGCTAACACTGAAGCCTACCCCTGTGCCAAACGCTAAACCCAAACCTTAACCCTAACCCTGAGACTTAACCGTAAACCTAACTGTAACTGTTAAACCTAACACTAACCTTTAACCCCAACCCCTAACCCAAGACCCCACCCTGACACTAATCTTCATCCCTAAACATTACCAGAATCCTACCCCTAAATCTAATTCTCAGAGTTCTTGCTTTCTCAGAGTTTAGAAAGCCTACAATCCTCCCATGCCATGAGTAAAAGGGGGCTCTGCCACTGTGTCCTGCATGAAACCCAGGAGCCCATACCCAGCGTACGATAGAGTGTGTTCCCGGCGACAATCCCATCCCCCTAACCCCCGCCCCCCGCCCAGTGCAGACAGGGCCCGTACGCTAAGTATAAACACTACCCCTAACAGATAACCCTCACCCTGAACATAACACCTAACCCTGATCCTATTGCTCACCTTAAAACATAAACCTCCCCGTAACCCTAACTTAGCCCCTTAACTTAACGTGAATGCATAACACCTTGAGAAGAAGCCCTATCCCGTAATTCTAATCCTAAACCATAGTCATAACCGTAACACCTCATCCCTAATTCTAAAACGTCAAACCTAACCTTCACCCTACCAGCAACCCTAACCCTAACCCTAACCCCTAACCCTAAGCCCTCACCCTAACCACTAATCTTCATCCCTAAACCGTGCCGTAATCCTAACCCGAAATCTAATTCTCAGACTTCTTGCTTTCTCAGAGTTTTGAAAGCCTACAATCCTACTAAGCCATGCATGAAAGCCGGCTCTGCCACAGTGTCCTGCATGAAACCCAGAGGCCTATACACTGCGTACGATAGAGTGGGTTCCCAGCGACCATCACAGACCCCTAACTTCGCCTCCTAGTGCATACAGGGCCCGTGCCCTAAGGATAAACCCTACCCCTCACCCATAACCCTAACCCAGAACATAGCACCTAACCCTGATCCTACTGCTCACCTTAACAGGTAAAGCTCACCGTAACCCTAACTTTAACCCCTTATCTTAACGTTAATGCATGACACCCTGAGAACAAGACCTATACCGTAAATCTAACCCTAACTCCTAGCCATAACCGTAACACCTAATCCCTAATTCTGAAACGCCAACCCTAACCTTGACCCTACCAACAACACTAACACTAACCCTAACCCCTTACGCTAACCCTACGCCTAAAAATAACCCTAACCGTTGATCCTGAGTCATAACCCCTAACCTTAACCCTAACCCTTAACCCTAATCCCAATCCTAACCATTAAACGTAAACCCTAACTCTTAACCCTAACCCTGACCTTTACCCTAATGCCTAGAGATCTAACCCCCACGCTGACCTACAGTTAAGACTAACCCTAACCCTCTAATGCTAACCTTAAACCTGAACCATACACCTGACCCTTAACCCTAAACCTATCCCTAACCCCCTAACCCTAACCCTAACTGTTAAACCTCACCCTAACCCTTAACCCTGACCCTAATCCTAAACCTGAACCCTAACCCTAAGCCTAACCCTTAACCCTAACCCTATCCCTTAACCCTAACGCCTAACCCTAACGCTAACTCCAAACCTAAACCTTACCCTGGCCCCCTAAACCAGACTTAACACCTAACCCGTAACACTAACTCTAACCCTAACCACTAATCCCTAGCACCTAACCCTGACTCCAAGCCTAACCCCTAACTCGAAACCCCTAACCCCAACCCTAACCCTAATTCTCACACTACTTCCATTCCCGAGTGAAGCAAGCCTACAATACAGCCATGCCATGTGTGAGATGAGGCTCCGCCTGAGTCCTGCATGTAGGTCTTGTCCCAGGGCCCAGGGAATGATGTTGTGCTTTCGTGATGACTCCGACCGCACCCCTCTCACCGTAGATTAACCAGGTCCTGTGCCCTTAAACTGACCGATAAATCTAAGCCCTACCACCAACCCTAACCCCTGACCCTGAACCTAAGCCCCGAGCCTAAAGCCCAACACTAACTCTAAACCCTTACCCTAAACCTAATCCTTAACCCTAATGCTAACCCCTAAACGTAACACTAACCGTGGACAGTAAACCTAACCCTAACCTCTAACACAAACCCTAACACATAACTCGAACCCTAAAGCTAACCCTAACCCTTAACCCTAAACCTAAACCCTAACCCTAACTCTTAACCTTAACCCTAACCGTTAACTCTCATGCTAACCTTTAATCCTAACCCTAATCCTAATCTTCAACCGTAAACCTAACACTTAACCCTAACCCTGTACCTAACCCTAACCCTATACCAAACCCTAACCCCTCATCTTAACCCTAACCGTAAACCTCAACCCTAAACCGAACTGTAACCGTTAAACCTAAGAGTAACCTTTAACCCTAACCCTAATCCCTAACCCTAAGCCCTCACCCTAACACTAAACTTCATCCTTAACCCTAACCAGAATCCTAACCCTAAATCTAATTCTCAGACTTCTTGCTTTCTTAGAGTTTAGAAAGCCTGCAATCCTCCCATGCCATGCGTGAAAGGAGGCTCTACCACTGTGTCCTGCATCAAACCCACGGGCGCATACCCAGAGTACGATACAGTGGGATCCTGGTGACAATCCCAGTCCCCTAACCTCCCCCCACCCCCGCCTAAGGCAGACAGGGCCCGTGCGCTAAGCATAAACAATACCTGTAACAGATATCCCTCACCGTGAACATAACACCTAACCCTGTTCCTATTTCTCCCCTTAACACGTAAACCTCACCGTGAGCCTAACTTTAACCTCTTATCCTAACGTTAGTGCATAACCCATTCCCTGAGAACAACCCCTATCCCATAATTCTAACCCTATCTCCTAGTCGTCACTGTAACACCTAATCCCTAACCCTAATTCTAAACCGCTAACTCTAACCGTAACCCTGCCTACAACCCTAACACTGACAGTAACCCTTACTTCTAACCCCAACGCTATGCCTAACAAAAACCCTTAACCCTTCACCCTAACCCCTAAGCCTTACCCTAACCCTTAACCCTAATCCTAATCCTATCCATTAAACCTAACCCTAGCTCTTAAAGCTAACCCTAAACCTTACCCTCACGACTAGACCTAACCCTGACACTAACCTAACACCTAACCCTAACCGTAACCCCTACAGCTAACCTTAACCCTGAACCCTAAACCTAACCCTAACACTGAACCCTCACTATATCCCCAACCTCTAAGCCTAATCCTAACCGTTAACCCTCACCCTAACACTTAAACTGGACCATAACACTAAACATTAACCCTAACACTAAACTTTAACCCTAAACCTGAGCCCAACCCTTAACCCTAATCCTATCCTTTTACCCTAAACCTAACGCCTAAACCTAACCCTAACACTAACCCCAATCCTAATTCTAACCATACCCCTTCATAAAACACTAACTCCTAACCCTAACACTTACCAAAAACCCTAATCGCTAATCCCTAACACTAACGCTTAACCTTTACCGTAACCGTTAACCCTCACCCTAACCCTTAACGCCGACCCTAACCTTAACCTTTAATCTAAGCCTGACCCTTAACCCTAACAGTAAGGAAAACCCTCACGCCAACCTTATCCCTTATCCCTAACCCTAACACTACAGCTAAAAATACCACTAACCTTTGATCCTTAAACCTAACCCCTAACACTTACTTTAACCCCAAACCCTAACCCTAATCCTAAGCATTAAACCTAACCCTATCTCTTAACCCTTACTCTAACGCCTAGATCTAACCCTAAAATCTAACCTACCACCTAATCCTAACCTTAAGCCCTAATGCTAACTCTAACCCTGAACCCTAAACCTACCCGTAAACCCTTAACACTAACCCTATCCATAAACCTTAACCCTGACCCTAACCATTACCCGCACCCAAGCATTTAACCCTGACCCTAACCCTAATCCTTAACGATAAACTTAACACTAAACCCCAACCCTAAGCCCAACACTTAACCCTAATCCTAACCCTTGACCCTAAGCCTAACCCTAACCCCTAACCCTAAACCTAAGCCTAACCCCAACCTGAACCCTTAATCTTGACCCTTACCCTTAACCCTCACACTAACCCTACTCCTAATCTTTAACCATGAAGCTAACACTGAAGCCTACCCCTGTGCCAAACGCTAAACCCAAACCTTAACCCTAACCCTGAGACTTAACCGTAAACCTAACTGTAACTGTTAAACCTAACACTAACCTTTAACCCCAACCCCTAACCCAAGACCCCACCCTGACACTAATCTTCATCCCTAAACATTACCAGAATCCTACCCCTAAATCTAATTCTCAGAGTTCTTGCTTTCTCAGAGTTTAGAAAGCCTACAATCCTCCCATGCCATGAGTAAAAGGGGGCTCTGCCACTGTGTCCTGCATGAAACCCAGGAGCCCATACCCAGCGTACGATAGAGTGTGTTCCCGGCGACAATCCCATCCCCCTAACCCCCGCCCCCCGCCCAGTGCAGACAGGGCCCGTACGCTAAGTATAAACACTACCCCTAACAGATAACCCTCACCCTGAACATAACACCTAACCCTGATCCTATTGCTCACCTTAAAACATAAACCTCCCCGTAACCCTAACTTAGCCCCTTAACTTAACGTGAATGCATAACACCTTGAGAAGAAGCCCTATCCCGTAATTCTAATCCTAAACCATAGTCATAACCGTAACACCTCATCCCTAATTCTAAAACGTCAAACCTAACCTTCACCCTACCAGCAACCCTAACCCTAACCCTAACCCCTAACCCTAAGCCCTCACCCTAACCACTAATCTTCATCCCTAAACCGTGCCGTAATCCTAACCCGAAATCTAATTCTCAGACTTCTTGCTTTCTCAGAGTTTTGAAAGCCTACAATCCTACTAAGCCATGCATGAAAGCCGGCTCTGCCACAGTGTCCTGCATGAAACCCAGAGGCCTATACACTGCGTACGATAGAGTGGGTTCCCAGCGACCATCACAGACCCCTAACTTCGCCTCCTAGTGCATACAGGGCCCGTGCCCTAAGGATAAACCCTACCCCTCACCCATAACCCTAACCCAGAACATAGCACCTAACCCTGATCCTACTGCTCACCTTAACAGGTAAAGCTCACCGTAACCCTAACTTTAACCCCTTATCTTAACGTTAATGCATGACACCCTGAGAACAAGACCTATACCGTAAATCTAACCCTAACTCCTAGCCATAACCGTAACACCTAATCCCTAATTCTGAAACGCCAACCCTAACCTTGACCCTACCAACAACACTAACACTAACCCTAACCCCTTACGCTAACCCTACGCCTAAAAATAACCCTAACCGTTGATCCTGAGTCATAACCCCTAACCTTAACCCTAACCCTTAACCCTAATCCCAATCCTAACCATTAAACGTAAACCCTAACTCTTAACCCTAACCCTGACCTTTACCCTAATGCCTAGAGATCTAACCCCCACGCTGACCTACAGTTAAGACTAACCCTAACCCTCTAATGCTAACCTTAAACCTGAACCATACACCTGACCCTTAACCCTAAACCTATCCCTAACCCCCTAACCCTAACCCTAACTGTTAAACCTCACCCTAACCCTTAACCCTGACCCTAATCCTAAACCTGAACCCTAACCCTAAGCCTAACCCTCAACCCTAACCCTATCCCTTAACCCTAACGCCTAACCCTAACGCTAACTCCAAACCTAAACCTTACCCTGGCCCCCTAAACCAGACTTAACACCTAACCCGTAACACTAACTCTAACCCTAACCACTAATCCCTAGCACCTAACCCTGACTCCAAGCCTAACCCCTAACTCGAAACCCCTAACCCCAACCCTAACCCTAATTCTCACACTACTTCCATTCCTGAGTGAAGCAAGCCTACAATACAGCCATGCCATGTGTGAGATGAGGCTCCGCCTGAGTCCTGCATGTAGGTCTTGTCCCAGGGCCCAGGGAATGATGTTGTGCTTTCGTGATGACTCCGACCGCACCCCTCTCACCGTAGATTAACCAGGTCCTGTGCCCTTAAACTGACCGATAAATCTAAGCCCTACCACCAACCCTAACCCCTGACCCTGAACCTAAGCCCCGAGCCTAAAGCCCAACACTAACTCTAAACCCTTACCCTAAACCTAATCCTTAACCCTAATGCTAACCCCTAAACGTAACACTAACCGTGGACAGTAAACCTAACCCTAACCTCTAACACAAACCCTAACACATAACTCGAACCCTAAAGCTAACCCTAACCCTTAACCCTAAACCTAAACCCTAACCCTAACTCTTAACCTTAACCCTAACCGTTAACTCTCACGCTAACCTTTAATCCTAACCCTAATCCTAATCTTCAACCGTAAACCTAACACTTAACCCTAACCCTGTACCTAACCCTAACCCTATACCAAACCCTAACCCCTCATCTTAACCCTAACCGTAAACCTCAACCCTAAACCGAACTGTAACCGTTAAACCTAAGAGTAACCTTTAACCCTAACCCTAATCCCTAACCCTAAGCCCTCACCCTAACACTAAACTTCATCCTTAACCCTAACCAGAATCCTAACCCTAAATCTAATTCTCAGACTTCTTGCTTTCTTAGAGTTTAGAAAGCCTGCAATCCTCCCATGCCATGCGTGAAAGGAGGCTCTACCACTGTGTCCTGCATCAAACCCACGGGCGCATACCCAGAGTACGATACAGTGGGATCCTGGTGACAATCCCAGTCCCCTAACCTCCCCCCACCCCCGCCTAAGGCAGACAGGGCCCGTGCGCTAAGCATAAACAATACCTGTAACAGATATCCCTCACCGTGAACATAACACCTAACCCTGTTCCTATTTCTCCCCTTAACACGTAAACCTCACCGTGAGCCTAACTTTAACCTCTTATCCTAACGTTAGTGCATAACCCATTCCCTGAGAACAACCCCTATCCCATAATTCTAACCCTATCTCCTAGTCGTCACTGTAACACCTAATCCCTAACCCTAATTCTAAACCGCTAACTCTAACCGTAACCCTGCCTACAACCCTAACACTGACAGTAACCCTTACTTCTAACCCCAACGCTATGCCTAACAAAAACCCTTAACCCTTCACCCTAACCCCTAAGCCTTACCCTAACCCTTAACCCTAATCCTAATCCTATCCATTAAACCTAACCCTAGCTCTTAAAGCTAACCCTAAACCTTACCCTCACGACTAGACCTAACCCTGACACTAACCTAACACCTAACCCTAACCGTAACCCCTACAGCTAACCTTAACCCTGAACCCTAAACCTAACCCTAACACTGAACCCTCACTATATCCCCAACCTCTAAGCCTAATCCTAACCGTTAACCCTCACCCTAACACTTAAACTGGACCATAACACTAAACATTAACCCTAACACTAAACTTTAACCCTAAACCTGAGCCCAACCCTTAACCCTAATCCTATCCTTTTACCCTAAACCTAACGCCTAAACCTAACCCTAACACTAACCCCAATCCTAATTCTAACCATACCCCTTCATAAAACACTAACTCCTAACCCTAACACTTACCAAAAACCCTAATCGCTAATCCCTAACACTAACGCTTAACCTTTACCGTAACCGTTAACCCTCACCCTAACCCTTAACGCCGACCCTAACCTTAACCTTTAATCTAAGCCTGACCCTTAACCCTAACAGTAAGGAAAACCCTCACGCCAACCTTATCCCTTATCCCTAACCCTAACACTACAGCTAAAAATACCACTAACCTTTGATCCTTAAACCTAACCCCTAACACTTACTTTAACCCCAAACCCTAACCCTAATCCTAAGCATTAAACCTAACCCTATCTCTTAACCCTTACTCTAACGCCTAGATCTAACCCTAAAATCTAACCTACCACCTAATCCTAACCTTAAGCCCTAATGCTAACTCTAACCCTGAACCCTAAACCTACCCGTAAACCCTTAACACTAACCCTATCCATAAACCTTAACCCTGACCCTAACCATTACCCGCACCCAAGCATTTAACCCTGACCCTAACCCTAATCCTTAACGATAAACTTAACACTAAACCCCAACCCTAAGCCCAACACTTAACCCTAATCCTAACCCTTGACCCTAAGCCTAACCCTAACCCCTAACCCTAAACCTAAGCCTAACCCCAACCTGAACCCTTAATCTTGACCCTTACCCTTAACCCTCACACTAACCCTACTCCTAATCTTTAACCATGAAGCTAACACTGAAGCCTACCCCTGTGCCAAACGCTAAACCCAAACCTTAACCCTAACCCTGAGACTTAACCGTAAACCTAACTGTAACTGTTAAACCTAACACTAACCTTTAACCCCAACCCCTAACCCAAGACCCCACCCTGACACTAATCTTCATCCCTAAACATTACCAGAATCCTACCCCTAAATCTAATTCTCAGAGTTCTTGCTTTCTCAGAGTTTAGAAAGCCTACAATCCTCCCATGCCATGAGTAAAAGGGGGCTCTGCCACTGTGTCCTGCATGAAACCCAGGAGCCCATACCCAGCGTACGATAGAGTGTGTTCCCGGCGACAATCCCATCCCCCTAACCCCCGCCCCCCGCCCAGTGCAGACAGGGCCCGTACGCTAAGTATAAACACTACCCCTAACAGATAACCCTCACCCTGAACATAACACCTAACCCTGATCCTATTGCTCACCTTAAAACATAAACCTCCCCGTAACCCTAACTTAGCCCCTTAACTTAACGTGAATGCATAACACCTTGAGAAGAAGCCCTATCCCGTAATTCTAATCCTAAACCATAGTCATAACCGTAACACCTCATCCCTAATTCTAAAACGTCAAACCTAACCTTCACCCTACCAGCAACCCTAACCCTAACCCTAACCCCTAACCCTAAGCCCTCACCCTAACCACTAATCTTCATCCCTAAACCGTGCCGTAATCCTAACCCGAAATCTAATTCTCAGACTTCTTGCTTTCTCAGAGTTTTGAAAGCCTACAATCCTACTAAGCCATGCATGAAAGCCGGCTCTGCCACAGTGTCCTGCATGAAACCCAGAGGCCTATACACTGCGTACGATAGAGTGGGTTCCCAGCGACCATCACAGACCCCTAACTTCGCCTCCTAGTGCATACAGGGCCCGTGCCCTAAGGATAAACCCTACCCCTCACCCATAACCCTAACCCAGAACATAGCACCTAACCCTGATCCTACTGCTCACCTTAACAGGTAAAGCTCACCGTAACCCTAACTTTAACCCCTTATCTTAACGTTAATGCATGACACCCTGAGAACAAGACCTATACCGTAAATCTAACCCTAACTCCTAGCCATAACCGTAACACCTAATCCCTAATTCTGAAACGCCAACCCTAACCTTAACCCTACCAACAACACTAACACTAACCCTAACCCCTTACGCTAACCCTACGCCTAAAAATAACCCTAACCGTTGATCCTGAGTCATAACCCCTAACCTTAACCCTAACCCTTAACCCTAATCCCAATCCTAACCATTAAACGTAAACCCTAACTCTTAACCCTAACCCTGACCTTTACCCTAATGCCTAGAGATCTAACCCCCACGCTGACCTACAGTTAAGACTAACCCTAACCCTCTAATGCTAACCTTAAACCTGAACCATACACCTGACCCTTAACCCTAAACCTATCCCTAACCCCCTAACCCTAACCCTAACTGTTAAACCTCACCCTAACCCTTAACCCTGATCCTAATCCTAAACCTGAACCCTAACCCTAAGCCTAACCCTCAACCCTAACCCTATCCCTTAACCCTAACGCCTAACCCTAACGCTAACTCCAAACCTAAACCTTACCCTGGCCCCCTAAACCAGACTTAACACCTAACCCGTAACACTAACTCTAACCCTAACCACTAATCCCTAGCACCTAACCCTGACTCCAAGCCTAACCCCTAACTCGAAACCCCTAACCCCAACCCTAACCCTAATTCTCACACTACTTCCATTCCCGAGTGAAGCAAGCCTACAATACAGCCATGCCATGTGTGAGATGAGGCTCCGCCTGAGTCCTGCATGTAGGTCTTGTCCCAGGGCCCAGGGAATGATGTTGTGCTTTCGTGATGACTCCGACCGCACCCCTCTCACCGTAGATTAACCAGGTCCTGTGCCCTTAAACTGACCGATAAATCTAAGCCCTACCACCAACCCTAACCCCTGACCCTGAACCTAAGCCCCGAGCCTAAAGCCCAACACTAACTCTAAACCCTTACCCTAAACCTAATCCTTAACCCTAATGCTAACCCCTAAACGTAACACTAACCGTGGACAGTAAACCTAACCCTAACCTCTAACACAAACCCTAACACATAACTCGAACCCTAAAGCTAACCCTAACCCTTAACCCTAAACCTAAACCCTAACCCTAACTCTTAACCTTAACCCTAACCGTTAACTCTCACGCTAACCTTTAATCCTAACCCTAATCCTAATCTTCAACCGTAAACCTAACACTTAACCCTAACCCTGTACCTAACCCTAACCCTATACCAAACCCTAACCCCTCATCTTAACCCTAACCGTAAACCTCAACCCTAAACCGAACTGTAACCGTTAAACCTAAGAGTAACCTTTAACCCTAACCCTAATCCCTAACCCTAAGCCCTCACCCTAACACTAAACTTCATCCTTAACCCTAACCAGAATCCTAACCCTAAATCTAATTCTCAGACTTCTTGCTTTCTTAGAGTTTAGAAAGCCTGCAATCCTCCCATGCCATGCGTGAAAGGAGGCTCTACCACTGTGTCCTGCATCAAACCCACGGGCGCATACCCAGAGTACGATACAGTGGGATCCTGGTGACAATCCCAGTCCCCTAACCTCCCCCCACCCCCGCCTAAGGCAGACAGGGCCCGTGCGCTAAGCATAAACAATACCTGTAACAGATATCCCTCACCGTGAACATAACACCTAACCCTGTTCCTATTTCTCCCCTTAACACGTAAACCTCACCGTGAGCCTAACTTTAACCTCTTATCCTAACGTTAGTGCATAACCCATTCCCTGAGAACAACCCCTATCCCATAATTCTAACCCTATCTCCTAGTCGTCACTGTAACACCTAATCCCTAACCCTAATTCTAAACCGCTAACTCTAACCGTAACCCTGCCTACAACCCTAACACTGACAGTAACCCTTACTTCTAACCCCAACGCTATGCCTAACAAAAACCCTTAACCCTTCACCCTAACCCCTAAGCCTTACCCTAACCCTTAACCCTAATCCTAATCCTATCCATTAAACCTAACCCTAGCTCTTAAAGCTAACCCTAAACCTTACCCTCACGACTAGACCTAACCCTGACACTAACCTAACACCTAACCCTAACCGTAACCCCTACAGCTAACCTTAACCCTGAACCCTAAACCTAACCCTAACACTGAACCCTCACTATATCCCCAACCTCTAAGCCTAATCCTAACCGTTAACCCTCACCCTAACACTTAAACTGGACCATAACACTAAACATTAACCCTAACACTAAACTTTAACCCTAAACCTGAGCCCAACCCTTAACCCTAATCCTATCCTTTTACCCTAAACCTAACGCCTAAACCTAACCCTAACACTAACCCCAATCCTAATTCTAACCATACCCCTTCATAAAACACTAACTCCTAACCCTAACACTTACCAAAAACCCTAATCGCTAATCCCTAACACTAACGCTTAACCTTTACCGTAACCGTTAACCCTCACCCTAACCCTTAACGCCGACCCTAACCTTAACCTTTAATCTAAGCCTGACCCTTAACCCTAACAGTAAGGAAAACCCTCACGCCAACCTTATCCCTTATCCCTAACCCTAACACTACAGCTAAAAATAACACTAACCTTTGATCCTTAAACCTAACCCCTAACACTTACTTTAACCCCAAACCCTAACCCTAATCCTAAGCATTAAACCTAACCCTATCTCTTAACCCTTACTCTAACGCCTAGATCTAACCCTAAAATCTAACCTACCACCTAATCCTAACCTTAAGCCCTAATGCTAACTCTAACCCTGAACCCTAAACCTACCCGTAAACCCTTAACACTAACCCTATCCATAAACCTTAACCCTGACCCTAACCATTACCCGCACCCAAGCATTTAACCCTGACCCTAACCCTAATCCTTAACGATAAACTTAACACTAAACCCCAACCCTAAGCCCAACACTTAACCCTAATCCTAACCCTTGACCCTAAGCCTAACCCTAACCCCTAACCCTAAACCTAAGCCTAACCCCAACCTGAACCCTTAATCTTGACCCTTACCCTTAACCCTCACACTAACCCTACTCCTAATCTTTAACCATGAAGCTAACACTGAAGCCTACCCCTGTGCCAAACGCTAAACCCAAACCTTAACCCTAACCCTGAGACTTAACCGTAAACCTAACTGTAACTGTTAAACCTAACACTAACCTTTAACCCCAACCCCTAACCCAAGACCCCACCCTGACACTAATCTTCATCCCTAAACATTACCAGAATCCTACCCCTAAATCTAATTCTCAGAGTTCTTGCTTTCTCAGAGTTTAGAAAGCCTACAATCCTCCCATGCCATGAGTAAAAGGGGGCTCTGCCACTGTGTCCTGCATGAAACCCAGGAGCCCATACCCAGCGTACGATAGAGTGTGTTCCCGGCGACAATCCCATCCCCCTAACCCCCGCCCCCCGCCCAGTGCAGACAGGGCCCGTACGCTAAGTATAAACACTACCCCTAACAGATAACCCTCACCCTGAACATAACACCTAACCCTGATCCTATTGCTCACCTTAAAACATAAACCTCCCCGTAACCCTAACTTAGCCCCTTAACTTAACGTGAATGCATAACACCTTGAGAAGAAGCCCTATCCCGTAATTCTAATCCTAAACCATAGTCATAACCGTAACACCTCATCCCTAATTCTAAAACGTCAAACCTAACCTTCACCCTACCAGCAACCCTAACCCTAACCCTAACCCCTAACCCTAAGCCCTCACCCTAACCACTAATCTTCATCCCTAAACCGTGCCGTAATCCTAACCCGAAATCTAATTCTCAGACTTCTTGCTTTCTCAGAGTTTTGAAAGCCTACAATCCTACTAAGCCATGCATGAAAGCCGGCTCTGCCACAGTGTCCTGCATGAAACCCAGAGGCCTATACACTGCGTACGATAGAGTGGGTTCCCAGCGACCATCACAGACCCCTAACTTCGCCTCCTAGTGCATACAGGGCCCGTGCCCTAAGGATAAACCCTACCCCTCACCCATAACCCTAACCCAGAACATAGCACCTAACCCTGATCCTACTGCTCACCTTAACAGGTAAAGCTCACCGTAACCCTAACTTTAACCCCTTATCTTAACGTTAATGCATGACACCCTGAGAACAAGACCTATACCGTAAATCTAACCCTAACTCCTAGCCATAACCGTAACACCTAATCCCTAATTCTGAAACGCCAACCCTAACCTTAACCCTACCAACAACACTAACACTAACCCTAACCCCTTACGCTAACCCTACGCCTAAAAATAACCCTAACCGTTGATCCTGAGTCATAACCCCTAACCTTAACCCTAACCCTTAACCCTAATCCCAATCCTAACCATTAAACGTAAACCCTAACTCTTAACCCTAACCCTGACCTTTACCCTAATGCCTAGAGATCTAACCCCCACGCTGACCTACAGTTAAGACTAACCCTAACCCTCTAATGCTAACCTTAAACCTGAACCATACACCTGACCCTTAACCCTAAACCTATCCCTAACCCCCTAACCCTAACCCTAACTGTTAAACCTCACCCTAACCCTTAACCCTGACCCTAATCCTAAACCTGAACCCTAACCCTAAGCCTAACCCTTAACCCTAACCCTATCCCTTAACCCTAACGCCTAACCCTAACGCTAACTCCAAACCTAAACCTTACCCTGGCCCCCTAAACCAGACTTAACACCTAACCCGTAACACTAACTCTAACCCTAACCACTAATCCCTAGCACCTAACCCTGACTCCAAGCCTAACCCCTAACTCGAAACCCCTAACCCCAACCCTAACCCTAATTCTCACACTACTTCCATTCCCGAGTGAAGCAAGCCTACAATACAGCCATGCCATGTGTGAGATGAGGCTCCGCCTGAGTCCTGCATGTAGGTCTTGTCCCAGGGCCCAGGGAATGATGTTGTGCTTTCGTGATGACTCCGACCGCACCCCTCTCACCGTAGATTAACCAGGTCCTGTGCCCTTAAACTGACCGATAAATCTAAGCCCTACCACCAACCCTAACCCCTGACCCTGAACCTAAGCCCCGAGCCTAAAGCCCAACACTAACTCTAAACCCTTACCCTAAACCTAATCCTTAACCCTAATGCTAACCCCTAAACGTAACACTAACCGTGGACAGTAAACCTAACCCTAACCTCTAACACAAACCCTAACACATAACTCGAACCCTAAAGCTAACCCTAACCCTTAACCCTAAACCTAAACCCTAACCCTAACTCTTAACCTTAACCCTCACCGTTAACTCTCACGCTAACCTTTAATCCTAACCCTAATCCTAATCTTCAACCGTAAACCTAACACTTAACCCTAACCCTGTACCTAACCCTAACCCTATACCAAACCCTAACCCCTCATCTTAACCCTAACCGTAAACCTCAACCCTAAACCGAACTGTAACCGTTAAACCTAAGAGTAACCTTTAACCCTAACCCTAATCCCTAACCCTAAGCCCTCACCCTAACACTAAACTTCATCCTTAACCCTAACCAGAATCCTAACCCTAAATCTAATTCTCAGACTTCTTGCTTTCTTAGAGTTTAGAAAGCCTGCAATCCTCCCATGCCATGCGTGAAAGGAGGCTCTACCACTGTGTCCTGCATCAAACCCACGGGCGCATACCCAGAGTACGATACAGTGGGATCCTGGTGACAATCCCAGTCCCCTAACCTCCCCCCACCCCCGCCTAAGGCAGACAGGGCCCGTGCGCTAAGCATAAACAATACCTGTAACAGATATCCCTCACCGTGAACATAACACCTAACCCTGTTCCTATTTCTCCCCTTAACACGTAAACCTCACCGTGAGCCTAACTTTAACCTCTTATCCTAACGTTAGTGCATAACCCATTCCCTGAGAACAACCCCTATCCCATAATTCTAACCCTATCTCCTAGTCGTCACTGTAACACCTAATCCCTAACCCTAATTCTAAACCGCTAACTCTAACCGTAACCCTGCCTACAACCCTAACACTGACAGTAACCCTTACTTCTAACCCCAACGCTATGCCTAACAAAAACCCTTAACCCTTCACCCTAACCCCTAAGCCTTACCCTAACCCTTAACCCTAATCCTAATCCTATCCATTAAACCTAACCCTAGCTCTTAAAGCTAACCCTAAACCTTACCCTCACGACTAGACCTAACCCTGACACTAACCTAACACCTAACCCTAACCGTAACCCCTACAGCTAACCTTAACCCTGAACCCTAAACCTAACCCTAACACTGAACCCTCACTATATCCCCAACCTCTAAGCCTAATCCTAACCGTTAACCCTCACCCTAACACTTAAACTGGACCATAACACTAAACATTAACCCTAACACTAAACTTTAACCCTAAACCTGAGCCCAACCCTTAACCCTAATCCTATCCTTTTACCCTAAACCTAACGCCTAAACCTAACCCTAACACTAACCCCAATCCTAATTCTAACCATACCCCTTCATAAAACACTAACTCCTAACCCTAACACTTACCAAAAACCCTAATCGCTAATCCCTAACACTAACGCTTAACCTTTACCGTAACCGTTAACCCTCACCCTAACCCTTAACGCCGACCCTAACCTTAACCTTTAATCTAAGCCTGACCCTTAACCCTAACAGTAAGGAAAACCCTCACGCCAACCTTATCCCTTATCCCTAACCCTAACACTACAGCTAAAAATACCACTAACCTTTGATCCTTAAACCTAACCCCTAACACTTACTTTAACCCCAAACCCTAACCCTAATCCTAAGCATTAAACCTAACCCTATCTCTTAACCCTTACTCTAACGCCTAGATCTAACCTTAAAATCTAACCTACCACCTAATCCTAACCTTAAGCCCTAATGCTAACTCTAACCCTGAACCCTAAACCTACCCGTAAACCCTTAACACTAACCCTATCCATAAACCTTAACCCTGACCCTAACCATTACCCGCACCCAAGCATTTAACCCTGACCCTAACCCTAATCCTTAACGATAAACTTAACACTAAACCCCAACCCTAAGCCCAACACTTAACCCTAATCCTAACCCTTGACCCTAAGCCTAACCCTAACCCCTAACCCTAAACCTAAGCCTAACCCCAACCTGAACCCTTAATCTTGACCCTTACCCTTAACCCTCACACTAACCCTACTCCTAATCTTTAACCATGAAGCTAACACTGAAGCCTACCCCTGTGCCAAACGCTAAACCCAAACCTTAACCCTAACCCTGAGACTTAACCGTAAACCTAACTGTAACTGTTAAACCTAACACTAACCTTTAACCCCAACCCCTAACCCAAGACCCCACCCTGACACTAATCTTCATCCCTAAACATTACCAGAATCCTACCCCTAAATCTAATTCTCAGAGTTCTTGCTTTCTCAGAGTTTAGAAAGCCTACAATCCTCCCATGCCATGAGTAAAAGGGGGCTCTGCCACTGTGTCCTGCATGAAACCCAGGAGCCCATACCCAGCGTACGATAGAGTGTGTTCCCGGCGACAATCCCATCCCCCTAACCCCCGCCCCCCGCCCAGTGCAGACAGGGCCCGTACGCTAAGTATAAACACTACCCCTAACAGATAACCCTCACCCTGAACATAACACCTAACCCTGATCCTATTGCTCACCTTAAAACATAAACCTCCCCGTAACCCTAACTTAGCCCCTTAACTTAACGTGAATGCATAACACCTTGAGAAGAAGCCCTATCCCGTAATTCTAATCCTAAACCATAGTCATAACCGTAACACCTCATCCCTAATTCTAAAACGTCAAACCTAACCTTCACCCTACCAGCAACCCTAACCCTAACCCTAACCCCTAACCCTAAGCCCTCACCCTAACCACTAATCTTCATCCCTAAACCGTGCCGTAATCCTAACCCGAAATCTAATTCTCAGACTTCTTGCTTTCTCAGAGTTTTGAAAGCCTACAATCCTACTAAGCCATGCATGAAAGCCGGCTCTGCCACAGTGTCCTGCATGAAACCCAGAGGCCTATACACTGCGTACGATAGAGTGGGTTCCCAGCGACCATCACAGACCCCTAACTTCGCCTCCTAGTGCATACAGGGCCCGTGCCCTAAGGATAAACCCTACCCCTCACCCATAACCCTAACCCAGAACATAGCACCTAACCCTGATCCTACTGCTCACCTTAACAGGTAAAGCTCACCGTAACCCTAACTTTAACCCCTTATCTTAACGTTAATGCATGACACCCTGAGAACAAGACCTATACCGTAAATCTAACCCTAACTCCTAGCCATAACCGTAACACCTAATCCCTAATTCTGAAACGCCAACCCTAACCTTGACCCTACCAACAACACTAACACTAACCCTAACCCCTTACGCTAACCCTACGCCTAAAAATAACCCTAACCGTTGATCCTGAGTCATAACCCCTAACCTTAACCCTAACCCTTAACCCTAATCCCAATCCTAACCATTAAACGTAAACCCTAACTCTTAACCCTAACCCTGACCTTTACCCTAATGCCTAGAGATCTAACCCCCACGCTGACCTACAGTTAAGACTAACCCTAACCCTCTAATGCTGACCTTAAACCTGAACCATACACCTGACCCTTAACCCTAAACCTATCCCTAACCCCCTAACCCTAACCCTAACTGTTAAACCTCACCCTAACCCTTAACCCTGACCCTAATCCTAAACCTGAACCCTAACCCTAAGCCTAACCCTCAACCCTAACCCTATCCCTTAACCCTAACGCCTAACCCTAACGCTAACTCCAAACCTAAACCTTACCCTGGCCCCCTAAACCAGACTTAACACCTAACCCGTAACACTAACTCTAACCCTAACCACTAATCCCTAGCACCTAACCCTGACTCCAAGCCTAACCCCTAACTCGAAACCCCTAACCCCAACCCTAACCCTAATTCTCACACTACTTCCATTCCCGAGTGAAGCAAGCCTACAATACAGCCATGCCATGTGTGAGATGAGGCTCCGCCTGAGTCCTGCATGTAGGTCTTGTCCCAGGGCCCAGGGAATGATGTTGTGCTTTCGTGATGACTCCGACCGCACCCCTCTCACCGTAGATTAACCAGGTCCTGTGCCCTTAAACTGACCGATAAATCTAAGCCCTACCACCAACCCTAACCCCTGACCCTGAACCTAAGCCCTGAGCCTAAAGCCCAACACTAACTCTAAACCCTTACCCTAAACCTAATCCTTAACCCTAATGCTAACCCCTAAACGTAACACTAACCGTGGACAGTAAACCTAACCCTAACCTCTAACACAAACCCTAACACATAACTCGAACCCTAAAGCTAACCCTAACCCTTAACCCTAAACCTAAACCCTAACCCTAACTCTTAACCTTAACCCTCACCGTTAACTCTCACGCTAACCTTTAATCCTAACCCTAATCCTAATCTTCAACCGTAAACCTAACACTTAACCCTAACCCTGTACCTAACCCTAACCCTATACCAAACCCTAACCCCTCATCTTAACCCTAACCGTAAACCTCAACCCTAAACCGAACTGTAACCGTTAAACCTAAGAGTAACCTTTAACCCTAACCCTAATCCCTAACCCTAAGCCCTCACCCTAACACTAAACTTCATCCTTAACCCTAACCAGAATCCTAACCCTAAATCTAATTCTCAGACTTCTTGCTTTCTTAGAGTTTAGAAAGCCTGCAATCCTCCCATGCCATGCGTGAAAGGAGGCTCTACCACTGTGTCCTGCATCAAACCCACGGGCGCATACCCAGAGTACGATACAGTGGGATCCTGGTGACAATCCCAGTCCCCTAACCTCCCCCCACCCCCGCCTAAGGCAGACAGGGCCCGTGCGCTAAGCATAAACAATACCTGTAACAGATATCCCTCACCGTGAACATAACACCTAACCCTGTTCCTATTTCTCCCCTTAACACGTAAACCTCACCGTGAGCCTAACTTTAACCTCTTATCCTAACGTTAGTGCATAACCCATTCCCTGAGAACAACCCCTATCCCATAATTCTAACCCTATCTCCTAGTCGTCACTGTAACACCTAATCCCTAACCCTAATTCTAAACCGCTAACTCTAACCGTAACCCTGCCTACAACCCTAACACTGACAGTAACCCTTACTTCTAACCCCAACGCTATGCCTAACAAAAACCCTTAACCCTTCACCCTAACCCCTAAGCCTTACCCTAACCCTTAACCCTAATCCTAATCCTATCCATTAAACCTAACCCTAGCTCTTAAAGCTAACCCTAAACCTTACCCTCACGACTAGACCTAACCCTGACACTAACCTAACACCTAACCCTAACCGTAACCCCTACAGCTAACCTTAACCCTGAACCCTAAACCTAACCCTAACACTGAACCCTCACTATATCCCCAACCTCTAAGCCTAATCCTAACCGTTAACCCTCACCCTAACACTTAAACTGGACCATAACACTAAACATTAACCCTAACACTAAACTTTAACCCTAAACCTGAGCCCAACCCTTAACCCTAATCCTATCCTTTTACCCTAAACCTAACGCCTAAACCTAACCCTAACACTAACCCCAATCCTAATTCTAACCATACCCCTTCATAAAACACTAACTCCTAACCCTAACACTTACCAAAAACCCTAATCGCTAATCCCTAACACTAACGCTTAACCTTTACCGTAACCGTTAACCCTCACCCTAACCCTTAACGCCGACCCTAACCTTAACCTTTAATCTAAGCCTGACCCTTAACCCTAACAGTAAGGAAAACCCTCACGCCAACCTTATCCCTTATCCCTAACCCTAACACTACAGCTAAAAATACCACTAACCTTTGATCCTTAAACCTAACCCCTAACACTTACTTTAACCCCAAACCCTAACCCTAATCCTAAGCATTAAACCTAACCCTATCTCTTAACCCTTACTCTAACGCCTAGATCTAACCCTAAAATCTAACCTACCACCTAATCCTAACCTTAAGCCCTAATGCTAACTCTAACCCTGAACCCTAAACCTACCCGTAAACCCTTAACACTAACCCTATCCATAAACCTTAACCCTGACCCTAACCATTACCCGCACCCAAGCATTTAACCCTGACCCTAACCCTAATCCTTAACGATAAACTTAACACTAAACCCCAACCCTAAGCCCAACACTTAACCCTAATCCTAACCCTTGACCCTAAGCCTAACCCTAACCCCTAACCCTAAACCTAAGCCTAACCCCAACCTGAACCCTTAATCTTGACCCTTACCCTTAACCCTCACACTAACCCTACTCCTAATCTTTAACCATGAAGCTAACACTGAAGCCTACCCCTGTGCCAAACGCTAAACCCAAACCTTAACCCTAACCCTGAGACTTAACTGTAAACCTAACTGTAACTGTTAAACCTAACACTAACCTTTAACCCCAACCCCTAACCCAAGACCCCACCCTGACACTAATCTTCATCCCTAAACATTACCAGAATCCTACCCCTAAATCTAATTCTCAGAGTTCTTGCTTTCTCAGAGTTTAGAAAGCCTACAATCCTCCCATGCCATGAGTAAAAGGGGGCTCTGCCACTGTGTCCTGCATGAAACCCAGGAGCCCATACCCAGCGTACGATAGAGTGTGTTCCCGGCGACAATCCCATCCCCCTAACCCCCGCCCCCCGCCCAGTGCAGACAGGGCCCGTACGCTAAGTATAAACACTACCCCTAACAGATAACCCTCACCCTGAACATAACACCTAACCCTGATCCTATTGCTCACCTTAAAACATAAACCTCCCCGTAACCCTAACTTAGCCCCTTAACTTAACGTGAATGCATAACACCTTGAGAAGAAGCCCTATCCCGTAATTCTAATCCTAAACCATAGTCATAACCGTAACACCTCATCCCTAATTCTAAAACGTCAAACCTAACCTTCACCCTACCAGCAACCCTAACCCTAACCCTAACCCCTAACCCTAAGCCCTCACCCTAACCACTAATCTTCATCCCTAAACCGTGCCGTAATCCTAACCCGAAATCTAATTCTCAGACTTCTTGCTTTCTCAGAGTTTTGAAAGCCTACAATCCTACTAAGCCATGCATGAAAGCCGGCTCTGCCACAGTGTCCTGCATGAAACCCAGAGGCCTATACACTGCGTACGATAGAGTGGGTTCCCAGCGACCATCACAGACCCCTAACTTCGCCTCCTAGTGCATACAGGGCCCGTGCCCTAAGGATAAACCCTACCCCTCACCCATAACCCTAACCCAGAACATAGCACCTAACCCTGATCCTACTGCTCACCTTAACAGGTAAAGCTCACCGTAACCCTAACTTTAACCCCTTATCTTAACGTTAATGCATGACACCCTGAGAACAAGACCTATACCGTAAATCTAACCCTAACTCCTAGCCATAACCGTAACACCTAATCCCTAATTCTGAAACGCCAACCCTAACCTTAACCCTACCAACAACACTAACACTAACCCTAACCCCTTACGCTAACCCTACGCCTAAAAATAACCCTAACCGTTGATCCTGAGTCATAACCCCTAACCTTAACCCTAACCCTTAACCCTAATCCCAATCCTAACCATTAAACGTAAACCCTAACTCTTAACCCTAACCCTGACCTTTACCCTAATGCCTAGAGATCTAACCCCCACGCTGACCTACAGTTAAGACTAACCCTAACCCTCTAATGCTAACCTTAAACCTGAACCATACACCTGACCCTTAACCCTAAACCTATCCCTAACCCCCTAACCCTAACCCTAACTGTTAAACCTCACCCTAACCCTTAACCCTGATCCTAATCCTAAACCTGAACCCTAACCCTAAGCCTAACCCTCAACCCTAACCCTATCCCTTAACCCTAACGCCTAACCCTAACGCTAACTCCAAACCTAAACCTTACCCTGGCCCCCTAAACCAGACTTAACACCTAACCCGTAACACTAACTCTAACCCTAACCACTAATCCCTAGCACCTAACCCTGACTCCAAGCCTAACCCCTAACTCGAAACCCCTAACCCCAACCCTAACCCTAATTCTCACACTACTTCCATTCCCGAGTGAAGCAAGCCTACAATACAGCCATGCCATGTGTGAGATGAGGCTCCGCCTGAGTCCTGCATGTAGGTCTTGTCCCAGGGCCCAGGGAATGATGTTGTGCTTTCGTGATGACTCCGACCGCACCCCTCTCACCGTAGATTAACCAGGTCCTGTGCCCTTAAACTGACCGATAAATCTAAGCCCTACCACCAACCCTAACCCCTGACCCTGAACCTAAGCCCCGAGCCTAAAGCCCAACACTAACTCTAAACCCTTACCCTAAACCTAATCCTTAACCCTAATGCTAACCCCTAAACGTAACACTAACCGTGGACAGTAAACCTAACCCTAACCTCTAACACAAACCCTAACACATAACTCGAACCCTAAAGCTAACCCTAACCCTTAACCCTAAACCTAAACCCTAACCCTAACTCTTAACCTTAACCCTAACCGTTAACTCTCACGCTAACCTTTAATCCTAACCCTAATCCTAATCTTCAACCGTAAACCTAACACTTAACCCTAACCCTGTACCTAACCCTAACCCTATACCAAACCCTAACCCCTCATCTTAACCCTAACCGTAAACCTCAACCCTAAACCGAACTGTAACCGTTAAACCTAAGAGTAACCTTTAACCCTAACCCTAATCCCTAACCCTAAGCCCTCACCCTAACACTAAACTTCATCCTTAACCCTAACCAGAATCCTAACCCTAAATCTAATTCTCAGACTTCTTGCTTTCTTAGAGTTTAGAAAGCCTGCAATCCTCCCATGCCATGCGTGAAAGGAGGCTCTACCACTGTGTCCTGCATCAAACCCACGGGCGCATACCCAGAGTACGATACAGTGGGATCCTGGTGACAATCCCAGTCCCCTAACCTCCCCCCACCCCCGCCTAAGGCAGACAGGGCCCGTGCGCTAAGCATAAACAATACCTGTAACAGATATCCCTCACCGTGAACATAACACCTAACCCTGTTCCTATTTCTCCCCTTAACACGTAAACCTCACCGTGAGCCTAACTTTAACCTCTTATCCTAACGTTAGTGCATAACCCATTCCCTGAGAACAACCCCTATCCCATAATTCTAACCCTATCTCCTAGTCGTCACTGTAACACCTAATCCCTAACCCTAATTCTAAACCGCTAACTCTAACCGTAACCCTGCCTACAACCCTAACACTGACAGTAACCCTTACTTCTAACCCCAACGCTATGCCTAACAAAAACCCTTAACCCTTCACCCTAACCCCTAAGCCTTACCCTAACCCTTAACCCTAATCCTAATCCTATCCATTAAACCTAACCCTAGCTCTTAAAGCTAACCCTAAACCTTACCCTCACGACTAGACCTAACCCTGACACTAACCTAACACCTAACCCTAACCGTAACCCCTACAGCTAACCTTAACCCTGAACCCTAAACCTAACCCTAACACTGAACCCTCACTATATCCCCAACCTCTAAGCCTAATCCTAACCGTTAACCCTCACCCTAACACTTAAACTGGACCATAACACTAAACATTAACCCTAACACTAAACTTTAACCCTAAACCTGAGCCCAACCCTTAACCCTAATCCTATCCTTTTACCCTAAACCTAACGCCTAAACCTAACCCTAACACTAACCCCAATCCTAATTCTAACCATACCCCTTCATAAAACACTAACTCCTAACCCTAACACTTACCAAAAACCCTAATCGCTAATCCCTAACACTAACGCTTAACCTTTACCGTAACCGTTAACCCTCACCCTAACCCTTAACGCCGACCCTAACCTTAACCTTTAATCTAAGCCTGACCCTTAACCCTAACAGTAAGGAAAACCCTCACGCCAACCTTATCCCTTATCCCTAACCCTAACACTACAGCTAAAAATAACACTAACCTTTGATCCTTAAACCTAACCCCTAACACTTACTTTAACCCCAAACCCTAACCCTAATCCTAAGCATTAAACCTAACCCTATCTCTTAACCCTTACTCTAACGCCTAGATCTAACCCTAAAATCTAACCTACCACCTAATCCTAACCTTAAGCCCTAATGCTAACTCTAACCCTGAACCCTAAACCTACCCGTAAACCCTTAACACTAACCCTATCCATAAACCTTAACCCTGACCCTAACCATTACCCGCACCCAAGCATTTAACCCTGACCCTAACCCTAATCCTTAACGATAAACTTAACACTAAACCCCAACCCTAAGCCCAACACTTAACCCTAATCCTAACCCTTGACCCTAAGCCTAACCCTAACCCCTAACCCTAAACCTAAGCCTAACCCCAACCTGAACCCTTAATCTTGACCCTTACCCTTAACCCTCACACTAACCCTACTCCTAATCTTTAACCATGAAGCTAACACTGAAGCCTACCCCTGTGCCAAACGCTAAACCCAAACCTTAACCCTAACCCTGAGACTTAACCGTAAACCTAACTGTAACTGTTAAACCTAACACTAACCTTTAACCCCAACCCCTAACCCAAGACCCCACCCTGACACTAATCTTCATCCCTAAACATTACCAGAATCCTACCCCTAAATCTAATTCTCAGAGTTCTTGCTTTCTCAGAGTTTAGAAAGCCTACAATCCTCCCATGCCATGAGTAAAAGGGGGCTCTGCCACTGTGTCCTGCATGAAACCCAGGAGCCCATACCCAGCGTACGATAGAGTGTGTTCCCGGCGACAATCCCATCCCCCTAACCCCCGCCCCCCGCCCAGTGCAGACAGGGCCCGTACGCTAAGTATAAACACTACCCCTAACAGATAACCCTCACCCTGAACATAACACCTAACCCTGATCCTATTGCTCACCTTAAAACATAAACCTCCCCGTAACCCTAACTTAGCCCCTTAACTTAACGTGAATGCATAACACCTTGAGAAGAAGCCCTATCCCGTAATTCTAATCCTAAACCATAGTCATAACCGTAACACCTCATCCCTAATTCTAAAACGTCAAACCTAACCTTCACCCTACCAGCAACCCTAACCCTAACCCTAACCCCTAACCCTAAGCCCTCACCCTAACCACTAATCTTCATCCCTAAACCGTGCCGTAATCCTAACCCGAAATCTAATTCTCAGACTTCTTGCTTTCTCAGAGTTTTGAAAGCCTACAATCCTACTAAGCCATGCATGAAAGCCGGCTCTGCCACAGTGTCCTGCATGAAACCCAGAGGCCTATACACTGCGTACGATAGAGTGGGTTCCCAGCGACCATCACAGACCCCTAACTTCGCCTCCTAGTGCATACAGGGCCCGTGCCCTAAGGATAAACCCTACCCCTCACCCATAACCCTAACCCAGAACATAGCACCTAACCCTGATCCTACTGCTCACCTTAACAGGTAAAGCTCACCGTAACCCTAACTTTAACCCCTTATCTTAACGTTAATGCATGACACCCTGAGAACAAGACCTATACCGTAAATCTAACCCTAACTCCTAGCCATAACCGTAACACCTAATCCCTAATTCTGAAACGCCAACCCTAACCTTAACCCTACCAACAACACTAACACTAACCCTAACCCCTTACGCTAACCCTACGCCTAAAAATAACCCTAACCGTTGATCCTGAGTCATAACCCCTAACCTTAACCCTAACCCTTAACCCTAATCCCAATCCTAACCATTAAACGTAAACCCTAACTCTTAACCCTAACCCTGACCTTTACCCTAATGCCTAGAGATCTAACCCCCACGCTGACCTACAGTTAAGACTAACCCTAACCCTCTAATGCTAACCTTAAACCTGAACCATACACCTGACCCTTAACCCTAAACCTATCCCTAACCCCCTAACCCTAACCCTAACTGTTAAACCTCACCCTAACCCTTAACCCTGACCCTAATCCTAAACCTGAACCCTAACCCTAAGCCTAACCCTTAACCCTAACCCTATCCCTTAACCCTAACGCCTAACCCTAACGCTAACTCCAAACCTAAACCTTACCCTGGCCCCCTAAACCAGACTTAACACCTAACCCGTAACACTAACTCTAACCCTAACCACTAATCCCTAGCACCTAACCCTGACTCCAAGCCTAACCCCTAACTCGAAACCCCTAACCCCAACCCTAACCCTAATTCTCACACTACTTCCATTCCCGAGTGAAGCAAGCCTACAATACAGCCATGCCATGTGTGAGATGAGGCTCCGCCTGAGTCCTGCATGTAGGTCTTGTCCCAGGGCCCAGGGAATGATGTTGTGCTTTCGTGATGACTCCGACCGCACCCCTCTCACCGTAGATTAACCAGGTCCTGTGCCCTTAAACTGACCGATAAATCTAAGCCCTACCACCAACCCTAACCCCTGACCCTGAACCTAAGCCCCGAGCCTAAAGCCCAACACTAACTCTAAACCCTTACCCTAAACCTAATCCTTAACCCTAATGCTAACCCCTAAACGTAACACTAACCGTGGACAGTAAACCTAACCCTAACCTCTAACACAAACCCTAACACATAACTCGAACCCTAAAGCTAACCCTAACCCTTAACCCTAAACCTAAACCCTAACCCTAACTCTTAACCTTAACCCTCACCGTTAACTCTCACGCTAACCTTTAATCCTAACCCTAATCCTAATCTTCAACCGTAAACCTAACACTTAACCCTAACCCTGTACCTAACCCTAACCCTATACCAAACCCTAACCCCTCATCTTAACCCTAACCGTAAACCTCAACCCTAAACCGAACTGTAACCGTTAAACCTAAGAGTAACCTTTAACCCTAACCCTAATCCCTAACCCTAAGCCCTCACCCTAACACTAAACTTCATCCTTAACCCTAACCAGAATCCTAACCCTAAATCTAATTCTCAGACTTCTTGCTTTCTTAGAGTTTAGAAAGCCTGCAATCCTCCCATGCCATGCGTGAAAGGAGGCTCTACCACTGTGTCCTGCATCAAACCCACGGGCGCATACCCAGAGTACGATACAGTGGGATCCTGGTGACAATCCCAGTCCCCTAACCTCCCCCCACCCCCGCCTAAGGCAGACAGGGCCCGTGCGCTAAGCATAAACAATACCTGTAACAGATATCCCTCACCGTGAACATAACACCTAACCCTGTTCCTATTTCTCCCCTTAACACGTAAACCTCACCGTGAGCCTAACTTTAACCTCTTATCCTAACGTTAGTGCATAACCCATTCCCTGAGAACAACCCCTATCCCATAATTCTAACCCTATCTCCTAGTCGTCACTGTAACACCTAATCCCTAACCCTAATTCTAAACCGCTAACTCTAACCGTAACCCTGCCTACAACCCTAACACTGACAGTAACCCTTACTTCTAACCCCAACGCTATGCCTAACAAAAACCCTTAACCCTTCACCCTAACCCCTAAGCCTTACCCTAACCCTTAACCCTAATCCTAATCCTATCCATTAAACCTAACCCTAGCTCTTAAAGCTAACCCTAAACCTTACCCTCACGACTAGACCTAACCCTGACACTAACCTAACACCTAACCCTAACCGTAACCCCTACAGCTAACCTTAACCCTGAACCCTAAACCTAACCCTAACACTGAACCCTCACTATATCCCCAACCTCTAAGCCTAATCCTAACCGTTAACCCTCACCCTAACACTTAAACTGGACCATAACACTAAACATTAACCCTAACACTAAACTTTAACCCTAAACCTGAGCCCAACCCTTAACCCTAATCCTATCCTTTTACCCTAAACCTAACGCCTAAACCTAACCCTAACACTAACCCCAATCCTAATTCTAACCATACCCCTTCATAAAACACTAACTCCTAACCCTAACACTTACCAAAAACCCTAATCGCTAATCCCTAACACTAACGCTTAACCTTTACCGTAACCGTTAACCCTCACCCTAACCCTTAACGCCGACCCTAACCTTAACCTTTAATCTAAGCCTGACCCTTAACCCTAACAGTAAGGAAAACCCTCACGCCAACCTTATCCCTTATCCCTAACCCTAACACTACAGCTAAAAATACCACTAACCTTTGATCCTTAAACCTAACCCCTAACACTTACTTTAACCCCAAACCCTAACCCTAATCCTAAGCATTAAACCTAACCCTATCTCTTAACCCTTACTCTAACGCCTAGATCTAACCTTAAAATCTAACCTACCACCTAATCCTAACCTTAAGCCCTAATGCTAACTCTAACCCTGAACCCTAAACCTACCCGTAAACCCTTAACACTAACCCTATCCATAAACCTTAACCCTGACCCTAACCATTACCCGCACCCAAGCATTTAACCCTGACCCTAACCCTAATCCTTAACGATAAACTTAACACTAAACCCCAACCCTAAGCCCAACACTTAACCCTAATCCTAACCCTTGACCCTAAGCCTAACCCTAACCCCTAACCCTAAACCTAAGCCTAACCCCAACCTGAACCCTTAATCTTGACCCTTACCCTTAACCCTCACACTAACCCTACTCCTAATCTTTAACCATGAAGCTAACACTGAAGCCTACCCCTGTGCCAAACGCTAAACCCAAACCTTAACCCTAACCCTGAGACTTAACCGTAAACCTAACTGTAACTGTTAAACCTAACACTAACCTTTAACCCCAACCCCTAACCCAAGACCCCACCCTGACACTAATCTTCATCCCTAAACATTACCAGAATCCTACCCCTAAATCTAATTCTCAGAGTTCTTGCTTTCTCAGAGTTTAGAAAGCCTACAATCCTCCCATGCCATGAGTAAAAGGGGGCTCTGCCACTGTGTCCTGCATGAAACCCAGGAGCCCATACCCAGCGTACGATAGAGTGTGTTCCCGGCGACAATCCCATCCCCCTAACCCCCGCCCCCCGCCCAGTGCAGACAGGGCCCGTACGCTAAGTATAAACACTACCCCTAACAGATAACCCTCACCCTGAACATAACACCTAACCCTGATCCTATTGCTCACCTTAAAACATAAACCTCCCCGTAACCCTAACTTAGCCCCTTAACTTAACGTGAATGCATAACACCTTGAGAAGAAGCCCTATCCCGTAATTCTAATCCTAAACCATAGTCATAACCGTAACACCTCATCCCTAATTCTAAAACGTCAAACCTAACCTTCACCCTACCAGCAACCCTAACCCTAACCCTAACCCCTAACCCTAAGCCCTCACCCTAACCACTAATCTTCATCCCTAAACCGTGCCGTAATCCTAACCCGAAATCTAATTCTCAGACTTCT